>NW_027978635.1:0-1090 GCF_054177405.1 Leptonychotes weddellii
CTCTCGCTGTCTCTGTCTCTGTCAAATAAATAAATAAAATCTTTTTTTTTTAAAGATTTTATTTATTTATTTGAGACAGAGAGAATGAGAGACAGAGAGCATGAGAGGGAGGAGGGTCAGAGGGAGAAGCAGACTCCCTGCCGAGCAGGGAGCCCCATGCGGGACTCGATCCCGGGACTCCAGGATCATGACCTGAGCCGAAGGCAGTCGCTTAACCAACTGAGCCACCCAGGCGCCCAATAAATAAAATCTTTAAAAAAAAAAAAAAAAAGAGCATCCTGGAAGGCCTCAGAAGGAGGGACCCATGGGTGTGCCTCGAAGAACAAAGTGGCCACAAAATCCCTATGCAGGCTGGGTGGAAACCAACGGCACACACACTTCCTCTGCACAGAGCTTTGTTTTTTGCCATGTTTTCTCTAAGCCTCTTCTTCCATGCTCAATCTTGGAAATGCTTAGAGCCGTCTCTAAAAAACGATGGAGGTCTTCACGGCTGTCAGGCGTCATGGAGAAAGTTTGTTTCCCGATGCTCCCCGGGGAACTGCCCTGTGCTCATCAGCACCAGAACTTTCTGCCATGATGGAGCTATGCACTGGCCAGGACGGTGGCCGCTGGACACCTGGGGCTATCAAGTACTCGAAATGTGGCTAATTGGAAATTTCACTTCCTTGGAATTAATTTACAAACAGCCACCTGTGGCTCCCGGCTGTGGCATCAGGGCAGGTCCAGGCATTCCAGAAGCGTCTCCACCAGACCTGCATCCACTTTGTTTCTTGACTCATTCAGCCTCGAGGCACACTCTCTCCAGGAGAGCTTCATACACTGGTGCTCGGTCTCACGCAGGGATGTGGGGGCCCTGCTGCAGGTGCAGTGCGTCAAGATCGCAGGCCACATGCTCAGGTGCGCAAGAAATACCCAGTGCTTTATTTTCCTGACATCAAATTAAACCTGACTTACAGCCAGCCCTGTGGGAAATTCCGTCTCTGCCAAGAGTGGGGCATCCAGCGCCCCCACACCTAGTGTCATGCACAGTGTCTGGGACTGTGTGATGGAGAAGCCAGAAATGGGGTCACGCAGGCTTTCTGCAGGGCAA
>NW_027978636.1:0-204 GCF_054177405.1 Leptonychotes weddellii
CCCCTGGGGGCAGCGCAGTGGCGGATGCTAACAGTCAGGAATATAAAGAACCTACCCCGCGAATATGGCCCGAAGACAAAAGTGCCGTCGCCCACGCGGACTCACCCCGCTTGCAAGAGCCTCTCCGGACACATGCGGGAGGAGCAGTGAGCGTGAGCCAGTGGGGACCAGCAGCCGGCTGCGCCCACACAGCACAAGAAACCC
>NW_027978637.1:0-204 GCF_054177405.1 Leptonychotes weddellii
GTCAATGGACAGAAGGCTACACAAACTGTCGTACAACCATGGGACAGGACGTCATGGCACCGTAGCAAGGGATGGAGCTCGGACATGTGCTAGCACATGGGTGGACCCTAAGACCGTGCTGCTGAGTGAAACGGGCCAGTCACAAAGGACACATACGACACTATTCCCTTTATATGACATGTCCATAACAGGCAAATCTGTGGA
>NW_027978638.1:0-204 GCF_054177405.1 Leptonychotes weddellii
GTCAATGGACAGAAGGCTACACAAACTGTCGTACAACCATGGGACAGGACGTCATGGCACCGTAGCAAGGGATGGAGCTCGGACATGTGCTAGCACGTGGGTGGACCCTAAGACCGTGCTGCTGAGTGAAACGGGCCAGTCACAAAGGACACATACGACACTATTCCCTTTATATGACATGTCCATAACAGGCAAATCTATGGA
>NW_027978639.1:0-204 GCF_054177405.1 Leptonychotes weddellii
GTGCCCGCGCGCGCGCTGAAGGTGATGCCCGGGAGCAGCTGCCCATTTCTGCCCCGTCGACCTTCACCTTGGTCCGCCGGCACTTGCTGGCCTTGAGGACTGTCTGGCGGGTTTTCGCCACGTGTCCCGGGGCGTGGGGGGCGGGGGGCGGCAGGAGCTCCGCGGCCCGGGGCCCCCTAACTAGGGAGGGGATCCGACAGCTCA
>NW_027978640.1:0-204 GCF_054177405.1 Leptonychotes weddellii
ACTGTCTGGGGAAAGAGGCAGTCACATGGAGTATCTACTGTTTGCCAGTAATTTTATAAATTTTAATTATCACAGTAAATCTTTCTGCATCCCAGAGATGAAGAAACAAATGGAGACCAGGTGAACTGCCTCGAGGTCACTTAGAAGGTAAATGACAGAACCACATTAGGAACTATATTATTCTGACTCTAAAACGTGTGTGTG
>NW_027978641.1:0-204 GCF_054177405.1 Leptonychotes weddellii
GATCGCCTGTTGAGTTTGTAGGTGTTCAGAATGGTTTGATCCCTATCCAGCTGAATTCCTGAGAGGAGACGAAATCCTGGTCTCCTACTCCTCCGCCATCTTGCTCCGCCCCCTCTGGAGTGGCCAAACACTTTTAAAAGCCGTCAGTGTAGCTGGATTCATGTACACATAGTACACATTCAAACAGAATCAGATTTAGAAAAA
>NW_027978642.1:0-204 GCF_054177405.1 Leptonychotes weddellii
ACACCTACGAACTCAACAGAATATCAAAGAAAAGAATAGAGGTAACTCTGCACACACAAAAATACACTCCAAATGGTTGAAAGACCTCAATGTGAGATAGGAGTCCATCAAAATCCTAAAGGAGAACACAGGCAGCAACCTCTTTGACCTCAGCCGAAGCAACTTCTTCCTAGAAACATCGCCAAAGGCAAGGGAAGCACGGGC
>NW_027978643.1:0-204 GCF_054177405.1 Leptonychotes weddellii
CTGAACAGAAAAGCGACCACTTTCTGGAAGGTAGGACGTGCGGAGAAGTGAATCCGAGGCGATATTCGGGAGGATAGACGGCGGGGGAGGGGCCTCCGTCGGCCGCTTCTGGCAAGTGATAGAACCACGGAGCACAAAATTGGAACTTTTAAAAGTCTGCTCCGCTGAGGGACGTCACTCCGGTGGCTAAGCGGGGGGTGGAAC
>NW_027978644.1:0-204 GCF_054177405.1 Leptonychotes weddellii
GGGTTAGCCTGGTGATGGGTATTAAAGAGGGCACGTTCTGCATGGAGCACTGGGTGTTATGCACAAACAATGAATCATGGAACACTACATCTGAAACTAATGATGTAATGTATGGTGATTAACATAACAATAAAAAATTAAAAAAAAAAGATTATTGGTCTCTGAGTTTCCTTTCCCTGCATTGCTGCTTGGAAATTTCCTTCA
>NW_027978645.1:0-204 GCF_054177405.1 Leptonychotes weddellii
CTTCACCCTTTAAAGTGCTTTTTAGTATATTCACAAGTTTGTGCAGCTATCCTTTGAACAATGGACTAATTGTCATTTTTTTTTAATCTTTTTTTTTTATTCTTATGTTAATCCCCATACATTACATCATTACTTTTAGATGAAGTGTTCCATGATTCATTGTTTGTGCATAACACCCAGTGCTCCATGCAGAATGTGCCCGCC
>NW_027978646.1:0-1090 GCF_054177405.1 Leptonychotes weddellii
GTACTCACAGGCCTAGGGTTGAGTGGAGGAGAGGAACGTCACACAGGAAATCATGCAACATACACGTAAGCATGTGTAATTAACACTGTGATATGGGTCATGAGAGAAAAAGCACAGAGGGCTTTGAGAAGGCATGAGGAATGCCACATATAGTTGGGGTGGGCGGCACGGCTAGGAAGCCTCCCTGAGGAATGAAACTTGAGATGAGACTTGAAGAATGGAGTGGGAAAAGAATTTCAGGGAGAGGAACCAGCACACACAAAGGTCCTGTGGTCAAAAGAAGGTACTATAAAGAAACAGCAAGAAAGAGTGAGGTTGACATGCAGTAAGCACAGGTGAAGGGAGGGAAAATGAGGCTGAAAAGGAGGGACCAGAGCATGTAGGGCCTTGAAGGTCAGGCTAAGAAGCTCAAAATTTATCCTAAGGGCCAGTTTGGCAGTTTCTTACCATGTTAACAGTGTACCTACCATAGTCAGCGATTCTGCTTTAATTGCTGTACCTACTTAAAAGAAATAAAAATATATGTGCACAGCAAGACTTGTATACAATATTCCTGTTTACTCGTAATAGCCCCCAAACAGGAAACAACCCAACACCCATTATCTGGTGTTTGGAAAACAAACAGTGCTGTCTGTACAATGGTGTACTACAGAACTACAGAAAAGAACTGACCGCTGAAAGACGCATGCATGATGTACGTAGCAGTAGGACTGAATTCCAAAACTGTTATTCTGAGTGAAAGAAGCCAGACCCCAGGGGCGCCTGGGTGGCTCAGTCGTTAAGCGTCTGCCTTCGGCTCGGGTCATGATCCCGGGGTCCTGGGATCGAGCCCCGCATCGGGCTCCCTGCTCGGCGGGGAGCCTGCTTCTCCCTCTCCCACTCCCCCTGCTTGTGTTCCCTCTCTCGCTGTGTCTCTCTCTGTCAAATAAATAAAATCTTTTAAAAAAAAAGAAGCCAGACCCCAAAGAGTACATACTGTATGATTCCATTTACATGAAATTCTAGAAAAGGCAAAACTAATTTACAGTGATAGAAATCAGATCAGTGATTGCTCAGGTAGGGGCTGGGGGTGCGGGGAGTTGGCTGGGTA
>NW_027978647.1:0-204 GCF_054177405.1 Leptonychotes weddellii
CTTTTTTTTTTTTTTTAAAGATTTTATTTATTTATTTGAGAAAGAGAGAATGAGAGACAGAGAGCATGAGAGGGAAGAGGATCAGAGGGAGAAGCAGACTCCCCGCTGAGCAGGGAGCCCGATGCGGGACTCGATCCCGGGACTCCAGGATCATGACCTGAGCCGAAGGCAGTCGCTTAACCAACTGAGCCACCCAGGCGCCCC
>NW_027978648.1:0-204 GCF_054177405.1 Leptonychotes weddellii
ATAACGGTGTCTCTTCTTCACTTTTCCCCTCATGTAATATAAACCAAATTAACCAATGCAAAATGTGTATAATGCATATGTGAACCTATTTTTTTCCTCCGTGACCCTACAATGTACTCACTAGAGGGAGAAGTTGGTTGGGAAAAGGCATTAGGATAAAATAATTAGTTCTGATATGATTATGGACCCCTAAGTCAGTGCCAG
>NW_027978649.1:0-204 GCF_054177405.1 Leptonychotes weddellii
AGATCTTACTGGTTTTCTGCCTTTTAGACACACAGCAGGGTTGTATTTCCCCATTCCCCTTTAGTTGGGTGAAGCCATGCGACACGCTTTAGAAAGTTAGGAGTTATGAATAGAACATTGGCGGGAGACTTCATTGCTAAGTGAGAGATGTTCTAGACTTTTCTTTCCC
Organism: Leptonychotes weddellii; assembly: GCF_054177405.1. NCBI lineage: Eukaryota > Metazoa > Chordata > Mammalia > Carnivora > Phocidae > Leptonychotes > Leptonychotes weddellii. Next base: position 170 of record NW_027978649.1, read on the forward strand.
TCCACATGGACCAGGTATGTTTGAAATGGTGGCTG
>NW_027978650.1:0-204 GCF_054177405.1 Leptonychotes weddellii
CTTCGTATCCTCGCCAACATCTGTTGTTTCCTGAGTTGTTAATTTTACCTCTACAGTTTGTAATAAATTCTCTTAATGTTTATGTTATTTGAGTTTAGATTTTCTAGTATTTGCAGCTGAAACAGCCTAATTTATTTACTTATTTTATTTTTTTATTATTATGTTATGTTAATCACCATACATAATTAGTTTTTTTTTTAAAGA
>NW_027978651.1:0-204 GCF_054177405.1 Leptonychotes weddellii
ATGAGAAGGGGATGTTGAGTGCTCCTAAAATTGGAGACACTAAGGCATGGGCACCACGAATTGAAAAAGGCATAGATACTTTACATAAGCATTCAGCCGAAGGCTATAAAGCCATGCCTCCTCAAGCGGTGGACGGAGTGACTGTAGAGCAAGTTCATGCTGCTGTCGACTATATGGTTGATCAAGCTAAGTAATATCTCTTTC
>NW_027978652.1:0-204 GCF_054177405.1 Leptonychotes weddellii
TGCTGGTCTCGAGCTGTCACTTTGGGTTATTTTCACTGTAGTCGCTGAGGAGGTTAGCTCAAAAGCAAACAGCTGAGAATGAATGAAGCAGAGAATGAGCGTGGCAGGAGAGTCCCCGGAAGGCCCAGCCTCACACGCACGGAGGTATTTCCCCAGCTCCCCTGCACGCCCCCCTGCGCACGTGCGTGTGCACATACACGCACA
>NW_027978653.1:0-204 GCF_054177405.1 Leptonychotes weddellii
CTCACTCTTTGCAGATGATATGATACTTTATGTGGAAAACCCAAAAGACTCCACCCCAAAACTGCTAGAACTCATACAGGAATTCAGTAAAGTGGCAGGATATAAAATCAATGCACAGAAATCAGTGGCATTCCTATACACCAACAACAAGACAGAAGAAAGAGAAATTAAGGAGTCGATCCCATTTACAATTGCACCCAAAAC
>NW_027978654.1:0-204 GCF_054177405.1 Leptonychotes weddellii
CCGGGGAGTCTGTTTCTCCCTCTCCCTCTGTCTCTTACCCCTGCTCGTGCTCTCTCTCTCAAATAAATAAATAAAATCTTTATAAAAAAAAAAGGTAGACTTTTATTTAAAAATTATTAAATATATATTAAATTTGCCCCAATCTAAATAAGCACAAAAATTATTCGAAAGGTCATTTGTTTTATTTCTTAAATTCCGCTAAGA
>NW_027978655.1:0-204 GCF_054177405.1 Leptonychotes weddellii
AGCACAAGTCAAACATGCAGAGGGCCTTCACACAATAGAATGACTAAAAATGCTGATTTATCCTCTATTCTACTCCATCACCACCAAATACATTTTAGGAACAACAGATTTCCCCCTATAGTACAGACAATGTAAGTAAAATAATGTTATCTTCCATGCTTGAAATTCTCCAAAGCCTTCCCACAACACTTATAATAAAATCCA
>NW_027978656.1:0-204 GCF_054177405.1 Leptonychotes weddellii
GGGCACCTGGGTGGCTCAGTTGGTTAAGCGACTGCCTTCGGCTCAGGTCATGATCCTGGAGTCCCGGGATCGAGTCCCGCATCGGGCTCCCTGCTCGGCAGGGAGCCTGCTTCTCCCTCTGACCCTCCCCCCTCTCATGTGCTCTCTGTCTCTCTCATTCTCTCTGTCTCAAATAAATAAATAAAATCTTTAAAAAAAAAAAAA
>NW_027978657.1:0-1090 GCF_054177405.1 Leptonychotes weddellii
GATGGCAAGATGTTTGGAATCAGATGAGCTTTGTTGCAAATCCCAGCTCATTCCCAGTTTGGGCCATGAAGACAACACATTGAAATTAATTTTTTCATTGCTGTTCTAACACTGACTTCATTTCTTCATTCCTAACACCTTTGGTCATGGAGTTAGAGGGTGCTCCTGCAAGACCAGTGTACCGGGGCAAGGGATTCTCAAGGGTTCCCGTGGACCAGAAGGAGAGAAAGGCTTTCAGATGTCAAAGGAGCGCCATTATTGGTCTATTCAAAATGACTGCGAAAGGGGCAGAGGAATAAAAGCGGACAGAACCTGGAAGTAAAAGCCAGATTCCTGGAGCTGAAGAGTACGCACCAGAATACATTCCCCTGGTCGAGAGAGCTGCAGGACAGAGCGTCCAGAGGGTGTTCTAAGAGCCCCCGACAAAATGCCCCCAAGAGAATCGGCTGTCCACTGGCCCCCAAAACCCAAGTCTGTCTGGAATAAGTTCAAGCAATCCTTTTCTTATGTACTTACAGCTCCTCTCTCCTTGACTCCAAGTGTCAGAAAGTGGGTGGCAGGCTAGGGCAAGGAGGCCAAGAGCAAAGTAGAAAAATAAGAAAAGTTGTTATCATAACAAAGTCTTCCATTGCTGCCTTCCTGCAGCAAGGGCTGGGGAGAACCCGAAGCTAAGAACTGTGTTTATGATCTGAGAGTACCAACCTAATTTCCTTTTTATTTTTAAGATTTATTTATTTATTTGAGAGAGAGAGATCACGAGCAGGGGGAGGAGCAGAGGGAGAGAGACAATCTCAAGCAAACTCCCTGCTGAGCACAGAGCCTGACTTGGGGCTCCATCCCAAAACCTTGAGATCATGACCTGAGTTGAAATTGAGTCAGATGCTTAACCAACTGAGCCACCCAGGCGCTCTGCAACCCAATTTCTGAATGAGAATATATTGCTCCTTGAAGTGACCTAGGACTCAGTTACCTAAAAATGAACAGAAAGCCCGGGAGGACTGTGCGAAATTTCAGCTCCAGACTGGTGATGAATACATTTTATGAAGTGGCAATGGGAGACAAAAGCAAAACATTTATTTTAATTACATCC
>NW_027978658.1:0-204 GCF_054177405.1 Leptonychotes weddellii
CCTCATATCAGTGAGATCATATGATACATGCCTTTCTCTGACTTACTTCACTCAACATAATACCCTCCAGTTCCATCCACGTCGTTGCAAATGGTAAGATCTCATTCTTTTTGATACAAAGCCACATTTTTATTTATTTCTTTTTAAAAGATTTATTTAATTTTACAGAGAGAGAGAGAGAACATGCACATGTGCACACACGTA
>NW_027978659.1:0-204 GCF_054177405.1 Leptonychotes weddellii
ATAACGGTGTCTCTTCTTCACTTTTCCCCTCATGTAATATAAACCAAATTAACCAATGCAAAATGTGTATAATGCATATGTGAACCTATTTTTTTCCTCCGTGACCCTACAATGTACTCACTAGAGGGAGAAGTTGGTTGGGAAAAGGCATTAGGATAAAATAATTAGTTCTGATATGATTATGGACCCCTAAGTCAGTTCCAG
>NW_027978660.1:0-204 GCF_054177405.1 Leptonychotes weddellii
AATTTAAGGGCGCCTGGGTGGCTCAGTTGGTTAAGCGACTGCTTTCGGCTCAGGTCATGATCCTGGAGTCCCTGGATCGAGTCCCGCATCGGGCTCCCTGCTCGGCAGGGAGCCTGCTTCTCCCTCTGACCCTCCCCCCTCTCATGTGCTCTCTCTCTCTCATTCTCTCTGTCTCAAATAAATAAATAAAATCTTTAAAAAAAA
>NW_027978661.1:0-204 GCF_054177405.1 Leptonychotes weddellii
ACTAAAATAATTCATTCCAAAGGCGTTATGTTGGAGTAGTTGTAGAGAAACGTATTTGAGCTAGTGTGCTATAAAAAGTACAATAAAAGGGAAATTTCATGTAGTTGCAAACATTCTGAGTTTGTAAAATTATCTTCGTTTGTCATCAAATGCTTACATTAGTAATAATAAAACAAGATGACACTTTTCCATTAAAAAATAAAT
>NW_027978662.1:0-204 GCF_054177405.1 Leptonychotes weddellii
CCCCAAAAATTCCAGTAATAAGAATCAACCTTGGCTGGGGCGCCTGGGTGGCTCAGTTGGTTAAGCGACTGCCTTCGGCTCAGGTCATGATCCTGGAGTCCCGGGATCGAGTCCCGCATCGGGCTCCCTGCTCGGCAGGGAGTCTGCTTCTCCCTCTGACCCTCCTCCCTCTCATGCTCTCTGTCTCTCATTCTCTCTCTCTCA
>NW_027978663.1:0-204 GCF_054177405.1 Leptonychotes weddellii
TAAACGGCACTGGCAACATCTGCTTTTAAAAGTTTTGGTAGAATTCAACACTAAACTGTTCTGGTCTGGGATGTTTGAGAAGCTAGCTTCTTGATGGGCTTCCCTATCTTCTATAGAAATATGTGGAAATTGTACTGTTTATAACTTAAAAGATTGGATCCATTTTAATAAGGCTTCTATGTCATTGTAAAGGGTTTGGAAAAA
>NW_027978664.1:0-204 GCF_054177405.1 Leptonychotes weddellii
CCTTTGGCTCAGGTCATGATCCTGGAGTCCCGGGATCGAGTCCCGCATCGGGCTCCCTGCTCAGCAAGGAGCCTGCTTCTCCCTCTAACCCTCCCCCCTCTCATGTACTCTCTCTCTCTCATTCTCTCTGTCTCAAATAAATAAATAAATCTTTAAAAAAAAAAAAAAGAAAAGAAAAGAATTAATGCAGGATAGTCGGAAAAA
>NW_027978665.1:0-204 GCF_054177405.1 Leptonychotes weddellii
CTGGGAGTGCTGTGCACACGGAAGTGTCCGGCCAGAAGACTCTGATCTATTATTAGTGCCCCAGGGAGGTGTCAGGGAAGCCGCGGGACTTGGGGTGCTGCTGGCCACGCCGCCCTGCAGCAGCCTGGTCCCCGAGAAGCTGTGTGCGGGGCGGAGCCTGGTGCGGGAGAAGCCTCATGCCCCCCAGGAGCCTGCTGGGGCAGC
>NW_027978666.1:0-204 GCF_054177405.1 Leptonychotes weddellii
GTCCATCATCTCTCATGGTTCGTCTCCCCCTCAGATTCCCCGCCCTTCATTCTTCCCCTCCTACTATCTTTTTTTTTTTCTTACCATATACTGCATTATTTGTTTCAGAGGTACAGATCTGTGATTCAACAGTCTTGCACAGTTCACAGCGCTCACCATAGCACATACCCTCCCCAATGTCTATCACCCAGCCACCCCCAAACA
>NW_027978667.1:0-204 GCF_054177405.1 Leptonychotes weddellii
GATGTAGTGTTCCATGATTCATTGTTTGTGCATAACACCCAGTGCTCCATGCAGAACGTGCCCTCCTCAATACCCACCACCAGGCTAACCCATCCTCCCACCCCCCTCCCCTCTAGAACCCTCAGTTTGTTTTTCAGAGTCCATCGTCTCTCATGGTTCGTCTACCCCTCCGATTTCCCCCGCTTCATTCTTCCCCTCCCGCTA
>NW_027978668.1:0-1090 GCF_054177405.1 Leptonychotes weddellii
TTTATTTATTTGACAGAGAGAGATACAGCGAGAGAGGGAACACAAGCGGGGGGAGAGGGAGAGGGAGAAGCAGGCCTCCCGCCGAGCAGGGAACCCGATGCGGGGCTCGATCCCAGGACCCTGGGATCACGACCTGAGCCGAAGGCAGACGCTTAACGCCTGAGCCACCCAGGCGCCCCGGAAACCACAGAATTTTTAAGGGAGTGAAATGCTCTGTACATTAGAATGGTGGAAATATGTGATGATACATTTGTTCGAAGCCATGGAATATACATCACCAAGAGTGAACCCTGACATAAACTATGGACTTTGGGTGATAATGTTGTTTCATGGATTGTAACAAATGTACCATCTGGTGAATGACATCGAAATCATCAGGTGTGGGGCAAGCGGTGTATGGGAAATCACTGCACCTTCCTCTCAATTGTGTTGTAAACCTAAAATTGCTCTAAAAAAATTACGTCTTTATTTTTTTTTTATTTTTATTTTTTAAAGATTTTATTTATTTTTTAGAGAGCGAGTGAGAGAGAAACAGCATGAGAGGGGAGAGGGTCAGAGGGAGAAGCAGGCTCCCCGCTGAACCGGGAGCCCGATGTGGGACTCAATCCCAGGACCCTGGGATCATGACCTGAGCCGAAGGCAGATGCTTAACCATCTGAGCCACCCAGGCGCCCAAATTACGTCTTTAAAAATAAAAGGGTAATCATATTCTCGGGACAACAATAAAATCATGGCATATACTGTGACAAAGAATGTTTGTGCTGTTGGAGGGACAAATATAGAAAATGGAATATAGATAGAATTTAGGGCATTTTATGAGGGGGAGAATTATTTGAGATATTGACTGAAATCTTTGAGAAGTCACTAAAGAAAGAGTCCCAGAAATAGAAGCACACTGCAATAGTTAATTTTATTTGTTCAAGGGCTCATATTGCAAGCATTAAACCAAGCATGGGCTTTGATTTTGTGAGCCCAGATTCACATATTTAGGAAGATAAAAGCAAACTGTGATCCACGTATATGGATGAAAAACTAAAGGCTCACAGTTAATCACATCGTAGTTTTAAATTTCTACAGCCTAGAAGCCAGA
>NW_027978669.1:0-204 GCF_054177405.1 Leptonychotes weddellii
GAACCGTTGTTAAGAATTTGTAAACATGAAAGTATTGTACATACTCTGGCTAAGATCTCTAAACTTTAATCCCTAGATCCAATTCTTCAAAAGCAGACTAGAAATTTCTGCCTTGGCCATTAAACCTAGAGAAAATGAGAATGAAAACTGTTGGCAAAATCAGCTGAGAAACAAATGTGTAGGCATTCTTCTCCCACGTGACCA
>NW_027978670.1:0-204 GCF_054177405.1 Leptonychotes weddellii
CCTCGGATTCACTTCTCTGCAAGTCCTACCTTCCAGAAAGTGGTTGCTTTTCTGTTCAGAGAGTTGCTGCTCTTCTTTTCTTCGATCTCCTGTTGAGTTAGTAGGTGTTCGGAATGGTTTGATCCCTATCCAGCTGAATTCCTGAGAGGAGATGAAATCCAGGTCTCCTACTCCTCCGCCATCTTGCTCCGCCTCCCTGCGGTA
>NW_027978671.1:0-204 GCF_054177405.1 Leptonychotes weddellii
AAATTACTTTCACCTTGTGTTTTCTACAAATGGTTTTGCATAAAGGATAATAACAGCAGTGGGTTTTTTTTTTTTAATTTTATTTATTTTTTTATTCTTATGTTAATCCCCATACATTACATCATTAGTTTTAGATGAAGTGTTCCATGATTCATTGTTTGTGCATAACACCCAGTGCTCCATGCAGAACGTGCCCGCCGCAAT
>NW_027978672.1:0-204 GCF_054177405.1 Leptonychotes weddellii
CTTCGGCTGCTGGGCTTCATTTAAACCTTGGTCATTAAAAAGCTGTTCCTCTGTTTCCTCTGCGTGGTTCATATTTAGCCAAAGAGATTTATTTCTCCAATAAACCCCCCTCTCCAGACAGCCGCATTCATCTGCTCCTCCTACTGAGGAAAGAAAAGAAGTCACCTAGAACTCTGGCGCTGGTGAAAGCAGAAAAAATTACCA
>NW_027978673.1:0-204 GCF_054177405.1 Leptonychotes weddellii
AAAAGGAAATATTAGGCTTCTAGCATGTGAGGTACAAAGTCTGAAAACTCTCCATAATTATTTATAAGAGCCATGAAGGAAGAAACAACCAATTCTGTGCTGAAGAGTCTCAGGCAAGAACATCGTGTGAACAGAAGAGGACCACCAGAACAGTGCCTGTGGACGAGAGGAGTGAGACAAGACTGGAATAAATGGTAGTTTCTC
>NW_027978674.1:0-204 GCF_054177405.1 Leptonychotes weddellii
CTGGGTGGCTCAGTTGGTTAAGCGACTGCCTTCGGCTCAGGTCATGATCCTGGAGTCCCGGGATCGAGTCCCGCATCGGGCTCCCTGCTCGGCAGGGAGCCTGCTTCTCCCTCTGACCCTTCCCCCTGTCATGTGCTCTCTGTCTCTCTCATTCTCTCTGTCTCAAATAAATAAATAAAATCTTTAAAAAAAAAAAAAAGAAAA
>NW_027978675.1:0-204 GCF_054177405.1 Leptonychotes weddellii
GGGCGCCTGGGTGGCTCAGTTGGTTAAGCGACTGCCTTCGGCTCAGGTCATGATCCTGGAGTCCCTGGATCGAGTCCCGCATCGGGCTCCCTGCTTGGCAGGGAGTCTGCTTCGTCCTCTGACCCTATCCCCTCTCATGTGTTCTCTGTCTCTCATTCTCTCTCTCTCAAATAAATAAATAAAAAATCTTAAAAAAAAAAAAAA
>NW_027978676.1:0-204 GCF_054177405.1 Leptonychotes weddellii
CCTGAGGGGGCTGGATTTTGTAGAAATTGTGTTCCCTTAATAGTTGCAGACAGCTATGCAAATACTTTGCCCTCTGTTCAGATGTCTTTTATTTTTTTTAAGATTTTATTTATTTGAGAGAGAGAAAGAACAAGTGGGGGAAGGGGCAGAGAGGGAGAAGCAGACTTCCCACTGAGCAGAGAGCCCAACCAGGGCTGGACCCCA
>NW_027978677.1:0-204 GCF_054177405.1 Leptonychotes weddellii
AGGGCGCCTGGGTGGCTCAGTTGGTTAAGCGACTGCCTTCGGCTCAGGTCATGATCCTGGAGTCCCGGGATCGAGTCCCGCATCGGGCTCCCTGCTCAGCGGGGAGTCTGCTTCTCCCTCTGACCCTCCCCCCTCTCATGCTCTCTCTATCTCATTCTCTCTCTCAAATAAATAAATAAAATCTTTAAAAAAAAAAAAAGAAAT
>NW_027978678.1:0-204 GCF_054177405.1 Leptonychotes weddellii
ACTGATTATCTGAAAAGCGTGAGGTGGAAGCACCATGGTGAAGATGGCACAGCAACAAATTAAGGAGCCTGGATCCAGGGTGATTATGATGATGCTGTCACACCACCCAGGTACTACTTACATTACTTACAAGTGAAACAAACTTCAATCTTTTTTTAGCCACCTGGTTTTGTTTGTTTTATATGTCATTCCCAGGTCATTTTA
>NW_027978679.1:0-1089 GCF_054177405.1 Leptonychotes weddellii
AAAAAAAAAAAAACCTGGGCTATTTCCAAAGTGTAGTTTATGGGAAATGCTTCCTTTGGATAGATTTCTTTATTGATTGTGATTTAAAAAACAGCTCAGGGATAATTTTAAAAACATATTTTACTGGACATGCCCTTCACTTTCAACATAGAAATCACACTAGCTACCTTTCTCTGTATTCCCAACTTCCGAATATCCAGGGAAGAACCCTAGCCACTGCCGTGTTCACCAGGACATTAGCTCCCAGTGGCCTGATGAGACCAAACCGCACATTCTGCTTTAGCCACCTCTGATGAAGAAAACCACAGCAAAGACGGTGACCCCGCAGATGGTCCATCCTCTGACGTGCCCAGGGGCACTCAGTGACGCATCACCCGCACGATGCATAAGGACCCGTCCTGGCAGTCTCGCATGTTACTAGGCACTTTGCTGAAACTTACTCGGTTTGCTTATCTGGAACAGGGATAGTAACAGTAGCCCTGTTGGATGCCCACGGTCTAGCACATCAAAGGCACTCAATAAATAATAGTTACATGCATGCATGCAAACAGCTTAGCATTGTGCCTGGGACACAATGAGTACTCGGTACATTGTTGGCTGCTACAATTAACGGGAGTAGTAAGAGTGGTGGTAGTGTTGGTATTATTTCGCTCAATCCATGCCTGAACTCAAGTGTGGTGTGAAAAGAGGATACTCTCTGCTCTCCAGAGAGGCTGTTATCCAGAGCCAGGACGTACACCCCTGCTCATCTTCACATCCCCATCACCGCTGTTCTCCTTTCTAGCTCTAAATGCCCGCCTCTTCCCCCCACAGTCCACTCACCACTATGCACCCAACTCTTCGGGTTTATGTTAAGTCCCAAGAAGAATAAAAATTTCCATAGTTACCTTGAAAATGAAAAGCTTTCTGCTCAATATTAAGTGCTGGAAATCTTTGGATCTACCTGTTCTCAATGGTCTCTTTGGACAGAAAGGGGACTGGAGATCATTGGTCACCTTGCGTTGCATCGCCGCAGATTTCTCTTAAAGGAGTTCTCTTCTGTGTTATGTTATGTGTTAACATTATATTGTGATTACTGACATTTAAGCT
>NW_027978680.1:0-204 GCF_054177405.1 Leptonychotes weddellii
GGGGTGGGGGGTGGCTGGGTGATAGACATTGGGGAGGGTATGTGCTATGGTGAGCGCTGTGAACTGTGCAAGACTGTTGAATCACAGATCTGTACCTCTGAAACAAATAATGCAGTATATGGTAAGAAAAAAAAAAAGATAGTAGGAGGGGAAGAATGAAGGGCGGGGAATCTGAGGGGGAGACGAACCATGAGAGATGATGGA
>NW_027978681.1:0-204 GCF_054177405.1 Leptonychotes weddellii
GTTTAGTGTGTGTGTGTGTGTGTGCGTATGTGAAGTGTAGCCAAGTCTGGTCCACTCTCTTCCTTCCCAGAGTATGGATTCAGATATTCACAGGTAGTCTTTTGTTGTATTGACAAAAGACTGAGTTAAAAAGGCCTCCAGATAATCATTATAAATCAGTAGTTTTTATTCATTCCCAGGTTTCAGCACAAAAAAAAAAAAGAA
>NW_027978682.1:0-204 GCF_054177405.1 Leptonychotes weddellii
GAACCGTTGTTAAGAATTTGTAAACATGAAAGTATTGTACATACTCTGGCTAAGATCTCTAAACTTTAATCCCTAGATCCAATTCTTCAAAAGCAGACTAGAAATTTCTGCCTTGGCCATTAAACCTAGAGAAAATGAGAATGAAAACTGTTGGCAAAATCAGCTGAGAAACAAATGTGTAGGCATTCTTCTCCCACGTTACCA
>NW_027978683.1:0-204 GCF_054177405.1 Leptonychotes weddellii
GGCCGGATCGGCTCATACACCTGGATGGGCCTCAGTGACCCTGAAGGAGTCTGGAAATGGGTGGACGGGCCGGACTACGAGACCAACTTCAAGCGAGTGCGCCCTGGCTTTCTGTGCCCTTCTGCGGCCTTGCACTCTTGCTCCTCCAGGCTCTGGCCCTCAGCCCCTGGTTCCCGGACCCCCGGGGTGCCCTCTGAGCGTCCC
>NW_027978684.1:0-204 GCF_054177405.1 Leptonychotes weddellii
CTTACACCACACACAAAAATAGACTCCAAATGGTTGAAAGACCTCAATGTGAGACAGGAGTCCATCAAAATCCTAAAGGAGAACACAGGCAGCAACCTCTTTGACCTCAGCCGAAGCAACTTCTTCCTAGAAACATCGCCAAAGGCAAGGGAAGCAAGGGCAAAAATGAACTATTGGGACTTCATCAAGATAAAAAGCTTTTGC
>NW_027978685.1:0-204 GCF_054177405.1 Leptonychotes weddellii
CTGGGTGGCTCAGTCAGTTAAGTGTCTGACTCTTGGTTTTGGCTCAGGTCATGATCTCAGGGTCATGAGATGGAGCCCTGCATCCAGCTCTGCGCTCAGAACAGAGTCTGCTTGAGGTTCTCTCTCTCCCTCTGTTCCCTCCCCCTGCTCATGTTCTCACTCTATAAATAAATAAATAAATAAATAAATAAATAAATAAATAAA
>NW_027978686.1:0-204 GCF_054177405.1 Leptonychotes weddellii
CTTCGGCTGCTGGGCTTCATTTAAACCTTGGTCATTAAAAAGCTGTTCCTCTGTTTCCTCTGCGTGGTTCATATTTAGCCAAAGAGATTTATTTCTCCAATAAACCCCCCTCTCCAGACAGCCGCATTCATCTGCTCCTCCTACTGAGGAAAGAAAAGAAGTCACCTAGAACTCTGGCGCTGGTGAAAGCAGAAAAAATGACCA
>NW_027978687.1:0-204 GCF_054177405.1 Leptonychotes weddellii
AGAGGAAAGAACAAGTGTTGATGAGGGGCGCCTGGGTGGCTCAGTCGGTTAAGCGACTGCCTTCGGCTCAGGTCATGATCCTGGAGTCCCGGGATCGAGTCCCGCATCGGGCTCCCTGCTCGGCGGGGAGTCTGCTTCTCCCTCTGACCCTCCTCCCTCTCATGCTCTCTGTCTCTCATTCTCTCTCTCTCAAATAAATAAATA
>NW_027978688.1:0-204 GCF_054177405.1 Leptonychotes weddellii
CGGGCGCCTGGGTGGCTCAGTTGGTTAAGCGACTGCCTTCGGCTCAGGTCATAATCCTGGAGTCCCTGGATCGAGTCCCGCATCGGGCTTCCTGCTCGGCAGGGAGTCTGCTTCTCCCTCTGACCCTCCCCTCTCTCATGTGCTCTTTCTCATTCTCTCTCTCTCAAATAAATAATTAAAAATCTTTAAAAAAAAAAAAGTGAC
>NW_027978689.1:0-204 GCF_054177405.1 Leptonychotes weddellii
CAAGATACTTATGAAGTACAAAAGGAAAGAATAACTTTACTGTGGGGAAGCCCAACAGACACCATCTTTTTTTTTTTTTTTTTATTCTTATGTTAATCCCCATACATTACATCATTAGTTTTAGATGAAGTGTTCCATGATTCATTGTTTGTGCATAACACCCAGTGCTCCATGCAGAATGTGCCCTCCTCAATACCCAACACC
>NW_027978690.1:0-1089 GCF_054177405.1 Leptonychotes weddellii
CTTTTCAGTCTGTTGTTTACTGTGCAGAAGCTGTTTAGTTTGATGCAATTGGATTTGTCTATTTTTGCTTTTGTTGTCTGTGCTTTTTGGTGTCCTATCTAAAAAGAAAAAAATTATTGTCCAGACCAATGTCTGGAAGCTTTTCTCCTATGTTTTCTTCTAGAAGTTTTATGGCTTCAGGTCTTACATTTAAGTCTTTAATCCATTTTGAGTTGACTTTTGTATATGGTGTGAGGTAAGGGTCTAGTTTCATTCTTCTGCATATGGTTATTCAGTTTGCCTAGCAATATTTATTGTAGAGACTGTTCTTTCCCCATTTTGGCACCCTTGTTGAAGTTTAGTTTATTGGAAATGCATGGATTTGTTTCAGTGTCTCTGTTCTGTTGCATTGGTTCTTATGTCTATTTTTATGCTAGTTTCATTCCCTTTTGATTACTATTGCTTTGTAGTAAGTCTTGAAATCAGGGAGTATGATGACTCCAACTTTGTTGTTCTTACTGAAGATTCCTTTGGCTATTTAGAATCTTTTGTAGTTCCATATGAGTTTTAGAGTTTGTTTGTTTCTGCCATTAAGATTTTGATTGGGATTGCATTGAATCTTTGATTGTATAGACCTTTTTTTTTTAAAGATTTTATTTATTTATTTGAGAGAGAGAGAATGAGAGACAGAGAACATGAGAGGGAGGAGGGTCAGAGGGAGAAGCAGACTCCCTGCCGAGCTGGGAGCCCGATGCGGGACTCGATCCCGGGACTCCAGGATCATGACCTGAGCCGAAGGCAGTCGCTTAACCGACTGAACCACCCAGGCGCCCCTGTATAGACCTTTTAATAATATTTGTCCAATTCATGAATGTGGACTCTTCCCACATAACTGTTTTTTTTTTTTTAATATTTTTTATTTATTTGACAGAGAGAGAGATAGCGAGAGCAGGAATACAAGCAGGGGGAGTGGGAGAGGGAGAAGCAGGCTTCCTGCCGAGCAGGGAGCCCGATGTGGGACTCGATCCCGGGACTCCGGGATCATGACCTGAGCTGAAGGCAGACGCTTAACGACTGAGCCACCCAGGCGCCCCCCACATAACTGTTTTT
>NW_027978691.1:0-204 GCF_054177405.1 Leptonychotes weddellii
GACTGTAATAAATGACCTTTTCCCAACAATAGCTAGCCCCTTCAGGATCCTGGAAACCTCGCTTCCAAATTTCCTTAGAGACTTATGCTATCCCTACCCCCCTCCCAACTTGAAAGTATATAATGGGCCACTCCTCCTGACCCCATTGCAGCTCCTTCTGCCCACGGGTCCTGTCCCCGGGCTTTAATAAAATCACCTTTTTGC
>NW_027978692.1:0-204 GCF_054177405.1 Leptonychotes weddellii
GATGATTCAGGAGGGAAGTAGTTTTCAGCCCAATTGCCACCAACTGAGCTGGGAAATCTGTCTTGATACCTTTATCCAAGGGAGGAATATTTGGATATCTGATACTTCATGGAAATTGGTGAGGAGGGCTCTGATATTTCAAAAGCAAAATATTGAACTAGGTCTCACTCTAAAATCTTAGGCACTTTTTTTTTTTTTTAAAGA
>NW_027978693.1:0-204 GCF_054177405.1 Leptonychotes weddellii
CTGGGAGTGCTGTGCACACGGAAGTGTCCGGCCAGAAGACTCTGATCTATTATTAGTGCCCCAGGGAGGTGTCAGGGAAGCCGCGGGACTTGGGGTGCTGCTGGCCACGCCGCCCTGCAGCAGCCTGGTCCCCGAGAAGCTGTGTGCGGGGCGGAGCCTGGTGCGGGAGAAGCCTCATGCCCCCCAGGAGCCTGCTGGGTCAGC
>NW_027978694.1:0-204 GCF_054177405.1 Leptonychotes weddellii
ACACTTTTTTTTTTTTAAGTAGTCTCTACACCTAGTGTGGAGCCCAACGCAGGCTCGAACTCACGACCCTGAGATCAAGACCTGAGCTGAGATCAAAGGTCTGAAGCTTAACTGACTGAACCACCAAGGTGCCCCTCAAAAATACACTTTTTAAAGAAGCTACTACAGGATGTACTACAGCAAAAAAAAAAAAAAAAAAAGTAA
>NW_027978695.1:0-204 GCF_054177405.1 Leptonychotes weddellii
AAAATTACAAAACATTGCTGAAAGAAAGGGAAACCTAAATAAATCTGAGGACCCCATGGTGATGAAAAGACATACTATTGATAAGATGGCAATAGTACACAATGCAATGTGGAAATTCAATGTGTTCCCGAGGAAATTCACAAAGGCCTTTGGAAAGAAATGCACAAGCTAATCCTAACAGTCATATGGAATTTCAAGGGACCA
>NW_027978696.1:0-204 GCF_054177405.1 Leptonychotes weddellii
AAAGGGCGGCACCGTGGGCAGACATTGGGAGTCATCAGGGTAAGAATGATTTTTTTTACGTTTTTTTTTTATTCTTATGTTAATCCCCATACATCACATCATTAGTTTTAGATAAAGTGTTCCATGATTCATTGTTTGTGCATAACACCCAGTGCTCCATGCAGAACGTGCCCTCCTCAATACCCACCACCAGGCTAACGCGTC
>NW_027978697.1:0-204 GCF_054177405.1 Leptonychotes weddellii
CTTTTCAATATAGAGTCCTTTTATTTTCCTTTCTTGTCTAAGTATCCTAGCAAAACCCTCCAGTGCAATGTTGAATAGAAATGGTGTCTGGTCTCTTTCTGATCTGGAAAAAAATTTTTGTCTTTTTTTTTTTTTAAATTTTATTATGTTATGTTAGTCACCATACAATACATCATTGGTTTTTGATGTGGTGATCCACGATCC
>NW_027978698.1:0-204 GCF_054177405.1 Leptonychotes weddellii
TATGGGTCAATGGATGATTAAATGGTACATGGATTGATGGATGGACAGATGGATGAATAAATGAATGAATGAATTGTTGTTCACTCCAGGCAAGGACTTACATGTGGGACCAATCGAGTAGGAGGTGTGGAAGGATGAATTCCCAAGGAAGACAAGATCACTCATGGAGAGTGTTGAGAGGTTGTCAGGGAAGAAAACTATGAA
>NW_027978699.1:0-204 GCF_054177405.1 Leptonychotes weddellii
AACGTGGCGTGTGACAGCCCGTGGGCCCAGGGGATACTCATAGTCACCCCAGGAGTAACGAACCTCCCCCAGGTCTCACGCTCCCACCACCAGGCTCTGCTGTATTTCACTGAATCCTCATGATACCCTTTGGAGTAGGTACTATTATTACCATCATTTCAGAGATGTAGAAACTGAGGCCCAGAGAGGTCAGTTACTAACACT
>NW_027978700.1:0-204 GCF_054177405.1 Leptonychotes weddellii
AGTAGGAGACCTGGATTTCGTCTCCTCTCAGGAATTCAGCTGGATAGGGATCAAACCATTCTGAACACCTACAAACTCAACAGGAGATTGAAGAAAAGAAGAGCAACAACTCTCTCATCAGAAAAGCGACCACTTTCTGGAAGGTAGGACGTGCGGAGAAGTGAATCCGAGGCGATATTCGGGAGGATAGACGGCGGGGGAGGG
>NW_027978701.1:0-1089 GCF_054177405.1 Leptonychotes weddellii
AACACTACATCAAAAACTAATGATGTAATGTATGGTGACTAACATAATAAAAAATAAATAAAAATAAAATAAGTCACAGAGATGAAAAGTACAGCATACAGAATATGGTCAATAATGTCATAACAAGGTTGTATGATGATGGTGACTAGTGGTAAGCATTGAGTAATGTATAGAGTTGTTGAATCAATATGTTGTAAACCTAAAAAGAATAGAACATTGTATGTTACATTTTACTATACTTTAGTAATAAGTACTTTTTAAGAGTCTATTTTCACAAGTATCTGGGTGCCACAGGACAGAAGGAACAGACAGCAAGTCTAGCAAGTTGGTCAAGTAGGGGGTATACTGAGAGAACATCCATGGTAATTGTTATATCCAGGTACTTCTCAAGAGTTATTATGGTGTATAAATTAGAGTTAAATTTATTTAAAATCATTTGATATTTCTGGGGCACCTGGGTGGGTCTGCCTTCAGCTCAGGTCATGATCCCAGGGTCCTGGGATCCAGTCCCACATCAGGCTCCCTGCTCAGTGAGGAGTCTGCTTCTCGCTCTCCCTCTACCCCTCCTCCCTGCTCATGCTCTCTCTCTCTCAAATAAATAAATAAAATCTTAAAAAAAAATGAGACTGGGTTAAGGGAACTTAGAAAGATCATCATATGTAATAACATTTCCATTAGGGATCCCAGAATAAAAGAGAGGAAAAGGGGCAGAAAGTTTATTTGAAGAAATAATAGCTGGGGGGAAAAAAGAAATAATAGCTGAAAACTTCCCTAAATCTGGAGAAGGAGACATCCAGATCCAGGAGATACAGAGAGCCCCCAACAAAATCAATCTGAGGAGATCCACATCAAGACACATAATAATTAAAATGGTAACAATTAGTGATAGAGAATTTTTTTTTTTTAAAGATTTTATTTATTTATTTGAGACAGAGAGAATGAGAGACAGAGAGCATGAGAGGGAGGAGGGTCAGAGGGAGAAGCAGACTCCCCGCCGAGCAGGGAGCCCGATGCGGGACTCGATCCTGGGACTCCAGGATCATGACCTGAGCCGAAGGCAGTCGCTTAACCAACTGAGCCACCCAGGCG
>NW_027978702.1:0-204 GCF_054177405.1 Leptonychotes weddellii
AACATATTTATTTCATCCAAAAATACCTAATGATTCTTTTACTAATGAAAAACCTGGCTCTATAAGCTTCTCCATGTATGACCTACACAAGAAGTACAGATAGACATTTTATCATACTAACTTTCTTCTTGCCCAGTTTTTTTTTTTTTTTAAGAGAGAGAGGAGAAGCAGAGGGAGAGAGAATCTTAAGCAGGCTCTATGCCC
>NW_027978703.1:0-204 GCF_054177405.1 Leptonychotes weddellii
GAGAAGATTAAAAAACAAAAACAACAAAACAACTCTGAACTTGCATGGGAAGAAAGAGCTGAAAAACATTTGTTTTCCTTCCTCAAAAAATCTACCACAGAATGAAGGTTGATTTCTAGGTCTGAGAAAACCTAGAATTTATCAGTCTCCTAACTGGCAGTAAAAGCATAAAACTTAAGTTTTTCCCTCACAGAGTCTGGAAGA
>NW_027978704.1:0-204 GCF_054177405.1 Leptonychotes weddellii
AACAGATGATACAGACATTAAAATATTATATACATTTATTTATTTTATTTTTATTTTTTTTGCATTTTTTTAAAAAATTTTATTATGTTAGTCACCATACATCATTGGTTTTTGATGTGGTGATCCATGATCCATTGTTTTCGTATAACACCCAGTGCTCCATGTAGTACGTGCCCTCCTTAATACCCATCACCGGGCTAACCA
>NW_027978705.1:0-204 GCF_054177405.1 Leptonychotes weddellii
CAACGGGCTCATGATCCTCCTCATCAACATCGACTCCCGCCTGCACAGCCCCATGTACTTCTTCCTCAGCTGGCTGTCACTCATGGACCTCATGCTCATCTCCACCATTGTGCCACGGATGGCCACTGACTTCCTCCTAGGCCGTGGCTCCATCTCCTTCACAGGCTGTGGGCTCCAGATCCTCTTCTTCCTCACCCTCCTGGG
>NW_027978706.1:0-204 GCF_054177405.1 Leptonychotes weddellii
AAAATACTGAGGGCACTGTAAGAAGTGCCCGACCTCAACAGAACCTGAGACCCAGAAAAGCAAATGCCATATACTGCTTGATATCTGTGATATCCACTCTCTTTTTCTAGTAGAAAAATGTAATTTTTTGATGATATATAACCCAGGTAAAAACCTACATTTTCCAGCCTGTCCTGGCCTTAGACATGGCCGTGTCCCCAAGCC
>NW_027978707.1:0-204 GCF_054177405.1 Leptonychotes weddellii
GGGCGCCTGGGTGGCTCAGTTGGTTAAGCGACTGCCTTCGGCTCAGGTCATGATCCTGGAGTCCCGGGATCGAGTCCCGCATCGGGCTCCCTGCTCAGCAGGGAGTCTGCTTCTCCCTCTGACCCTCCTCCCTCTCATGCTCTCTGTCTCTCATTCTCTCTCTTGCAAATAAATAAAATCTTAAAAAAAAAAAAAAAATTAAAA
>NW_027978708.1:0-204 GCF_054177405.1 Leptonychotes weddellii
AAGCGGAGGGAATGGCAGCGGGAGAGGGAGAAGCAGGCTCTGCACTGAGCAGGGAGCCCGATGTAGGGCTCGATCCCAGGTCCCTGGGATCATGACCTGAGCCGAAGGCAGATGCTTAACCATCTGAGCCACCCAGGCACCCCCACACTCTTAACTGTACAGAACAAACTGATGGTTGCCAGAGGGGAGGTGGGGGGGGTTTGG
>NW_027978709.1:0-204 GCF_054177405.1 Leptonychotes weddellii
AAAAAAAAATGAAGGAAAAATTTTAAAGAAGGGACAAGGGCTATTCCAGTGCAATAGCATACAGAGAAGGGATTAACATGTTCTATTTCATTGCATCAATGTTTCTTTTTCTTTTTTTTTTAATTTTATTATGTTACGTTAATCACCAGACATTACATCATTAGTTTTTGATGTAGTGTTCCATGATTCATTGTTTGTGTATAA
>NW_027978710.1:0-204 GCF_054177405.1 Leptonychotes weddellii
CAATAGCCAAACTGTGGAAAGAGCCGAGATGCCCTTCAACAGACGAATGGATAAAGAAGATGTGGTCCATATATACAATGGAATATTACTCAGCCATCAGAAAGGATGAATACCCAACTTTTACATCAACATGGATGGGACTGGAGGAGATTATGCTAAGTGAAATAAGTCAAGCAGAGAAAGTCAATTATCATATGGTTTCAC
>NW_027978711.1:0-204 GCF_054177405.1 Leptonychotes weddellii
AAAAAATTACAAGAAAAAACTTGACAAAAGCTTTTCAATTGAAGTACTGTAACATTCAAACTTGACATAACAAAAGAAACAAAATTGCAAACGAAAACTCTTTATGGATTTTCCAAACATAAATAAATGAAATAGTGTTTAGGCAGTAGGGCTCATGCTGATGGCTAGCAGGAAGTAACAGAGTGTAATCTACTTGGAAATATC
>NW_027978712.1:0-1089 GCF_054177405.1 Leptonychotes weddellii
TCCAATGGAAAAAAGACAGTCTCTTCAACAAATGGTGTTGGGAAAATTGGACAGCCACATGCAGAAGAATGAAACTGGACCATTTCCTTACACCACACACAAAAATAGACTCCAAATGGTTGAAAGACCTCAATGTGAGACAGGAGTCCATCAAAATCCTAAAGGAGAACACAGGCAGCAACCTCTTTGACCTCAGCCGCAGCAACTTCTTCCTAGAAACATCACCAAAGGCAAAGGAAGTAAGGGCAAAAATGAACTATTGGGACTTGAGCAAGATAAAAAGCTTTTGCACAGCAAAAGAAACAGTCAACAAAACCAAAAGAGAACCGATAGAATGGGAGAGGTATTTGCAAATGACATATCAGATAAAGGGCTAGTATCCAAAATCTATAAAGAACTTATCAAGCTCAACACCCAAAGAACAAATAATCCAAACAAGAAATGGGCAGATAACATGAGCAGATATTTTTCCAAAGAAGACATCCAAATGGCCAACAGACACATGAAAAAGTGCTCAACATCGCTCGGCATCAGGGAAATCCAAATCAAAACCTCAATGAGATACCACCTCACACCAGTCAGAATGGCTAAAATTTACAAGTCAGGAAACGACAGATGTTGGCGGGGATGCGGAGAAAGGGGAACCCTCCTACACTGTTGGTGGGAATGCAAGCTGGTGCAGCCACTCTGGAAAACTGTATGGAGATTCCTCAAAAAGTTGAAAATAGAGCTGTGATACGATCCAGCAATTGCACTACTGGGTATTTACCCCAATGATATAAATGTAGGGACCCAAAGGGGTACGTGCACCCTGATGTTTATAGCAGCAATGTCCACAATAGCCAAACTATGGAAAGAGCCAAGATGTCCATTGACAGATGAATGGATAAAGAAGTTGTAGTATATATGTACAATGGAATATTATGCAGCCATCAAAACAAATGAAATCTTGCCTTTTGCAATGATGCGGATGGAACTGGAGGGTATTAGGCTGAGTGAAATAAGTCAATCAGAGAAAGACATGTATCATATGACCTCACTGATATGAGGAATTCTTAATCTCAGGAAACAAACTGAGGGTTGCTGGAG
>NW_027978713.1:0-204 GCF_054177405.1 Leptonychotes weddellii
CATACTTAATACTTTAAAAGAATCTTAACCATGATCAAGTGGGATTTATTTCAAGGATGCAAGAATGTCTCAACATCCACAAATCAATCAATGTGATACACCACATTAACAAAATGAAGGACAAAAGTCATGAGCATCTCAATAGATACAGAAAAAGCATTTGACAAAAGTCAACATCCATTTATGATAAAAATTCCCAGCAAA
>NW_027978714.1:0-204 GCF_054177405.1 Leptonychotes weddellii
GAGATGATTAAAAAACAAAAACAACAAAACAACTCTGAACTTGCATGGGAAGAAAGAGCTGAAAAACATTTGTTTTCCTTCCTCAAAAAATCTACCACAGAATGAAGGTTGATTTCTAGGTCTGAGAAAACCTAGAATTTATCAGTCTCCTAACTGGCAGTAAAAGCATAAAACTTAAGTTTTTCCCTCACAGAGTCTGGAAGA
>NW_027978715.1:0-204 GCF_054177405.1 Leptonychotes weddellii
AAAGAGCATTGTTCAAATAGACTAACAGTACTCAGCTCGGTTCTCACCTTTAATATGCCTTTTTTTTAATGTTTTTATTATGTTAATCCCCATACATTACATCATTAGTTTTAGATGTAGTGTTCCATGATTCACTGTTTGTGCATAACACCCAGTGCTCCATGCAGAACGTGCCCTCTTTAATACCCATCACCAGGCTAACCC
>NW_027978716.1:0-204 GCF_054177405.1 Leptonychotes weddellii
CTCTTGGGCGCCTGGGTGGCTCAGTTGGTTAGGCGACTGCCTTCGGCTCAGGTCATGATCCTGGAGTCCCGGGATCGAGTCCCGCATCGGGCTCCCTGCTCGGCAGGGAGTCTGCTTCTCCCTCTGACCCTCCTCCCTCTCATGCTCTCTGTCTCTCATTCTCTCTGTCTCAAATAAATAAATAAAATCTTTAAAAAAAAAAAA
>NW_027978717.1:0-204 GCF_054177405.1 Leptonychotes weddellii
GTAAAAAAAAAAAAAAAAGAAAGAATGAATGAATGAATCTGTGCCCAGAAGGTAGGTTAGAGAGATTTGGGGAAACACTGCGTGAGAAAAGCTGAAGTGAGTAAAAGGACTTTGTAAGCATATATATGTAATAGCCTTTGATCTTGGAATCAACAGACTTGTGACTTGAAAATGATTTAAGTAGAAAGGAGAACATTAAAAGGA
>NW_027978718.1:0-204 GCF_054177405.1 Leptonychotes weddellii
AAACCCAACAGGAGATCGAAGAAAGGAATAGCAACAACTCTCTGAACAGAAAAGCGACCACTTTCTGGAAGGTAGGACGTGCGGAGAAGTGAATCCGAGGCGATATTCGGGAGGATAGACGGCGGGGGAGGGGCCTCCGTCGGCCGCTTCTGGCAAGTGATAGAGCCGCGGAGCACAAAATCGGAACTTTTAAAAGTCTCCTCC
>NW_027978719.1:0-204 GCF_054177405.1 Leptonychotes weddellii
TACATGCATGTAGATGCAGGGTGTGCATGCACGCACAAGTGCACACAGATGTTGTCACATACACACCAATGGTTACACACACACACGCATCCCTCATGTACATGCACACACTGTTATATGCACATACATGCAGAAGCAGGGATGTGCACACATGCAAATGCACACACAAACATATAGTCACATGCACACACATGCATGCCTGCA
>NW_027978720.1:0-204 GCF_054177405.1 Leptonychotes weddellii
GAAAGGCGTAGGTGGATGAGGTGAAGCCGTCTTACCCGCAGGGCAGGGTGGCCTCCCACAGCCAGCTCCCGGCAGGGGCCGAGCCGCCGGCCGCCTAGCAACAACATTGCTTCTTGCGACAGCTCTTCTGCTGGCAACAGCTCTTCTGCTGGCAACAGCCCTTCCCACCGCCGCAGCCATGCGAGCCGCAGCCACACGAGCCAC
>NW_027978721.1:0-204 GCF_054177405.1 Leptonychotes weddellii
CACCAGCTTGCATTCCCACCAACAGTGTAGGAGGGTTCCCCTTTCTCCGCATCCCCGCCAACATCTGTCGTTTCCTGACTTGTAAATTCTAGCCATTCTGATTGGTGTGAGGTGGTATCTCATTGAGGTTTTGATTTGGATTTCCCTGATGCTGAGCGATATTGAGCACTTTTTCATGTGTCTGTTGGCCATTTGGATGTCTTC
>NW_027978722.1:0-204 GCF_054177405.1 Leptonychotes weddellii
CAGTAGGTAGGGGCCAGGAATGCTGCTCAACATCTTACAGTGCACAGGACAGCCCCCTGTCCCCCAACAATAAGGATGATCTGACTCTAAATGTCAACAGTGCTGAGGTTGAGAAACTGTGCCTGCCAAAATACATTCAGTCTCCAGTGCTTAGATGCACACAAGTCAAGTACAGTGTCTCTAAGACCCAAGAAAGACACAGGC
>NW_027978723.1:0-12283 GCF_054177405.1 Leptonychotes weddellii
AAGAAGTTAATTTTGGGCTAGTGGCCCATCTTGAACCCCAGGAATTCTAATAACGCTCAAAGAAGACAAACTCCATGCCCTCCCAAAACTTATAGTATTTGTAATATTTGTTTTCATTTGCTAGATAAAGAAAATAATAAACAAATAAGTGGACAGGAAGTAATTGAAGGATAATATATATAATATATATATTTTTAAAGATTTTATTTATTTATTTGAGAGAGAGAATGAGACAGAGAGAGAGAGCATGAGATGGGGGAGGATCAGAGGGAGAAGCAGACTCCCCGCCGAGCAGGGAGCCTGATGCGGGACTCGATCCCGGGACTCCAGGATCATGACCTGAGCCCAAAGCAGTCGCTTAACCAACTGAGCCACCCAGGCGCCCTATTTTTTTTTTTTAAATTCAGGATGGTGGTTTTCTGACTTGAGGAAAGAAGGTCAAGGAAGGCCTCTCTGCAAAGGTGACCTTTGAGCAGAGCAGGGGTAAGCAGCAGACCACATGGGCACCTGGGGGAAGAGTGTATCAAGAAGGAGGAAAAGCAAACATGCAGGCTTGAAGTGGGAAATTACTGGGTATTAGGAGCCTATGGCAAAAAGGCCAGTATGGCTTAAGGAAAGGGAGGGTGGATTGGAAGGAGAGGTTGTCAATAAGGTGACAAGGGAATCAGACCTCATGGGGCAGGGACACACACACAGCACACCTTCTCTGTAGGCTTCATCACACTCAGAGGCAAGGTCAAGGGTGCTGACACTCTCCAGCAGTGCCATGGGTGAGCCTGGCCTGAGATGTGTAACTTCTGGTTGAATGCTAGATTCAAAGTTAGAATAATGGCTGTGTGTAAAACTTTGAGTCTTGCAGAGAAAGATACATACTGTATGATCTCACTTATGTGGAATTTTAAAAAAGTTGAACTCAGAGAAGCAGCGAGTAGAATGGTGGTTACCAGAGGCTGGGGGGTGAGGGAACTGGGGAGATGTTGGTCAAAGTGTACAAACTCCCAGTTAGAAGATGAGTAAGTTCTGGGGATCTAAGGTACAACATGGTGATTCTAGCTAATGATACCGTATCACACACTGGAAAGTTGCTAAGAGAATAGATCTTAAATGTTCTCACCACAAAAAAGGAAAGGTAGCTATGTGACAAGATGGAGATGTTAGCTAATGCTATGGTGGTAATCATACTGCAATAAAAAAAATGTATCAAATCAGGGCGCCTGGATGGCTCAGTTGGTTAAGCGACTGCCTTCGGCTCAGGTCATGATCCTGGAGTCCCGGGATCGAGTCCCGCATCGGGCTCCCTGCTCGGCAGGGAGTCTGCTTCTCCCTCTGACCCTCCTCCCTCTCATGCTCTTTGTCTCTCATTCTCTCTCTCTCAAATAAATAAATAAAATCTTTAAAAAAAAATGTATCAAATCAGCACATTGTACACCTTAAACTTACATGGTGTTATATGTCAATTATATCTCAATATAGCTGGGGGAAAAAAGAGCAGCTAGGAAAGGTAAAAAGATACTGGTTTCCTATGTAAACTTGAATAGAGATTCTTCAAGATTACTGCTAAAAATTGGGTCTTAAAATATAAAGTTGTCACAGCTTTATTTTTTAAAAAATGTGTGACATATAGATTTTTTCCTTCTAATCACTGAGACCATGATGACCCCCAACTTACAGATGAGAAAAATCAAATCTGTAGTGCTAAAGTGCCTTGTGTAGGGTGACATAGTAAGGTGTAAAGCTGGAATTTGAACCCAGTTCTGAATCAACAAGCATGATAAAGAAATTCTAGGCAGAAGGAGTGGAGGGTTGGAAGTGGTTTGCTGTTTTCTGCAATATGTATACGGTGCAGCAGAAGAGAAGATAGATAGGTATGAGAGTCTTACAGCTGAGCAAGAACTGGTCACAAGACACCCTGTAGATCCTGTTAAGGAATTCAGGCTTTTTGTTGAAGCAAATGGAGAAATAATCCTTAGTTTTAACTGGTGGCAACAGCAATCACTCTATATTTTTAGACAATCCATCTGGTGGCAGTGTGGGGTGTAGCTTTAAGGGAAGAGGGAAGAATGGGATAAGAGAGATATTTAGGATACTGCTGCAGTAGTCCAGCAATAGTCCAGGTGAGAAATGTCATAATGGTCTAAAGTAAAAATAGTGAGGATTGTGGGTTGAGGGAGATTTGAAGAATATGCCCTGGGATTTGATGACTGATTACACATAGGAACTGAAGGTTATAGTGATAGTATGAGATCTGTTTCAAGCAAAATGTATTTGATGTATCTACATGACATCCAGATAGAGACCTCCATCAGGTAGCTGGATAAAGGGTTAAGGGCAGGCAGCATTATCTCAAAGCAGTTGCCAAAAAAATGATTGTTCTCTGAGGCATTAGCAAATTTAAAAGGATAAATGAAGGAGGAAAGCTTCATGTAAAAGAAGTTAGGGGGAAAGTTTGGTTACATGAAGTTAAACAGGTGTGGAGCCTTCAATATGTTAATGTACGTTGTGAATTTCCAAGAGTAAAGGCATTTCCCCAAATTATTTGACCATAGACCTGTTTTTCTTCCCATAGAGTATCCTAGGGGACTTGTTCCAAAGAACGCTTCCAAAAACGCTTGTTTTGAGCTCAAGGGAGAAAAGTATGGAATAGCAACACAGGAGCTTTCTGTTAACATGGCAACAGAGGGCATGGAAATGATAAGATCACTACAAAGCATATGGAGTGAGAAGAAATGATGACTGAGGACAAAGTTTGAAGGCAAAAGAAAGAGCTTTCGAAAGGACACCTAGAACTAGTCATAGCTTGTGTCAGGTTAGGTTTATCTATAATAAAGCATAGTTTTCCATGACATTTTCCTCTTAATATTTTATTCTTTCAGTTGGTTTTTTAAACCTTTCATTGATGCTTTTATTGGAAAAATGCACAAATCCTAAGTATACAGCTGACTGGATTATTCTAAAGTGAACCACACACCCAGGTAATGATGCCCAGATCAAGAACCCCAGAAACTCCCTTTGGACCCCTCCCAAGCATCTCCTCCCACATCCTCAAAATAAGTAACCGTTATCCTGACTTGTTACACCATACATTGGTTTCGTCTGAGTTTGAACTTTCTTCAAAAGTAGAATCACACTATTTGGTGTCTGGTTTCTTTCACTCAACATCACGTTATGGGATTCATCCATGTTGTTGCATATACTTGCAATTTGTTCTTTTATTTTTATTTTTTTAAGTAATCGCTATTCCTGACATGGGGCTTAAACTCATGACCACGAGATCAAGAGTCATATGCTCTAGGGGTGCCTGGCTGGCTCAGTCAGTAAAGCATGTGACTCTTGATCTTGAGGTCGTGAGTTTGAGCCCCACATTGGGTGTGGAGCCTACTTAAAAATAAAATAAGATAAACATATTTAAGAGTCATATGCTCTACCAACTGAGTCAGCCAGGCACCCTGCACTTTCTTTTTTTAGTTGCAGCATAGTATTTCTGCAACATAGTGTGGAATATACCACCATTTATCCATTCTATTGTTTTTTTAAAGATTTTATTTATTTATTTGAGAGGGGGGAGGATCAGAGGGAGAAGCAGGCTCTCTGCTGAGCTGGGAGCCCGATGCGGGTCTCCATCCCTGGACTCCAGGATCATGACCTGAGCCGAAGACAAATGCTTAACCGACTGAGCCATCCCAGCGCCCCTATCCATTCTATTATTGATAAACACTTGTGTTGTTTCCAAGTTCTTATTTGAATAAAGAACAGTGATATAAACATTCATCTACAGGACTTTTGGTGTGCATACGAATGTGTTTCTGCTGGGTGTATGCTCAGGAGTGCAATAGCTGGATCATAGTGCATGTGTATGTTAAAATTTAGTAGATCATGCCAGTTTTCTAGAGTCACTGTACCAGTTTGTACTGTCACCAGCCGTGTATGAGAGTTCCCATTGCTCTATAGTCTTATCAACATTTGGCATTAAGTATTTTTGTGAATTTATTTGTAAAGGCATTTTTTTTTTTTTTTTTACATTTCTCTAAGTATTGGCAACAAGCAACCCTTTCTGAAATGTCAGGGGAGGTCATGGCTAGAGATGACACTTGAATAACATTGTGTTGCTGTAAAAGCTGGAGGTAAGGAGGTGACCCCTACCCAAATCACTTTGATTCTGCAGGTTTATATGGGCTGAGTTTTTCATTACTGGCTTTCCTTAGTATTAGTGTTCATTATCCTTATAACTATCATAAACTCCGATACCTAAGGCAGGTCTCAAGAATAAGGGCACTGTTTCTATTTTGGGCCACAGTATGGGAGATTCACATGCATTAACCTAGATATAAAGGGTATGATCCCCATCTACCCACCTACCCCTATTAAATGAAACTTTTGTATACATGGTTTTCCAAAACACTATTTGGCTGAAATCATATCTTACTCTTAAATATTTGACTATTGTTAAAGAAGATACAACAGGCCCAAATTGGAGTCACTTATGCTAAGCCCATGTCACCAAACCAAGACTTAATATGTCTCCCATCCAAGTACTAACCAGGCCCGACCCTGCTTAGCTTCCAAGATCAGACGAGATCCGGCGCGTTCAGGGTGGTATGGCCGTAGACCCAAGACTTAATATGTAACCTAATTGCAGTTTCAACGAATAAATCTGGAATTTCCTGGTCAGCATTAGTGAGGTAATCTACCTGATTGACTCCCTTTGTCCACCAAAGAAAGATGAGGTTAATGGACTCTTGCCCCTGCCTCCTTCTACCTAGAAAAGTCTCCCATTTTGTTCAGCTCTTCAGAGCTCCTTTCTATCTTCTAGATGGGATGCTGCCTGATTCATGAATTGCCAAATAAAGCCAATAAAATCTTTCAGGTTTACTCAGTTGAATTTTGTGGTGGTTTTTTTTTTTTAAGATTTTATTTATTTATTTGACAGAGAGAGAAAGAGAGAGCTCAAGCACAAGCAGGGGGAGAGACTGAGGGAGAGGGAGAAGCAGGCTCCCCACTGAGCAGGGAGCCCAATGCGGAACTCAATCCCAGGACCCCGGGATCATGACCCGAGCCGAAGGCAGACGCCCAACCAACTGAGCCATCCAGGCGCCCCCTGAATTTTGTTTTTTAACAGATTTCCACTGTGATCCCAAACATCATAGTCTGCATATCCAATGATCCTTCGAACACAGTATCCTGGCTGATACCAATAGGAAGAGCTTTAAACAACCATCTTCCTAGGGCAGTAGGAGGAAGAATTCAAGGGCTCAATGCTGAGAGGATTACAGTTTCTCCAGGAGCCTCAGTGAGAGCTGAGGCTGGTGAAGTGCAGTGCACCTTCGGTTGTTTCTAAGTTGGGCCAGACCCCAAACAAGTGCCCACTCCCATCCACTTCTCACTATTTCCCCTATAGTAGGGAACTTTTAAAAATTTTTTCAATTTTTAAGTAGAAATATATTTGACATATAACATTTTATGTCCCTGATAGCTTTATACAACAAGTTTAAGCTTAAGTTGAACAAAGTATTTTTACTGCTTCTTTATGTAATTCTCATAACTGCATTGCATGTACAAGGTGTTCTTTTAAAAAGAGGTTTAGAAGGATTAATAGCCTCTCATAGCCAAAAGAAAATGTTTATAATGAATGCACACCAAGCATGATATTATCTCGAGAAAGGTCTCCAGCATTTGACAAGAATTTTTACAGGAAACTATTAGCTAGGAATAAAAATCTCAAAAGTATGATTTTTCCTTCCTGAATCTTGTAATTTTTCCAATGGTGATTTTCATTATTGGAAATTACAAAGTTTAAGATTCTTAGAGATTAACTGTCCTAACATTTTTCAGAAATAGAAAAGTCTGGGAGCACCTGGCTGGCTCAGTTGGCAGAGCATGCAACTCTTTTTTTTTTTTTTTTAAAGATTTTTATGTATTTGACAGAAAGAGAGAGTGAGAGAGAGAGAACACAATCAGGGGGAGTAGCAGGCAGAAGGAGAAGCAGACTCCTGGTTGAGCAGGGAGCCCAACATGGGACTCCATCCCAGGACCCCAGGATCATGATCCAAGCCAAAGGCAGACGCTCAACCAACTGAGCCACCCAGGCGCCCGCAGAGCATGCAACTGTTGATCTTAAGATTGTAACTTTGAGCCCCATGTTGAGTGTAGAGATCACTTAAAAATAAAATCTTTAAAAAAAGAAATAGTAAAGTCTAAAAAATTGGCACATTCTTCCCCAAAATATAAAGAAATGAAACACCTTTCTTCTTCCTTTTTTTCTTTTACCTTCATTTTCTTCTCTCATTCTTCCCATTTATTCCTATAACTTTACACTTTACCTTCCCTCTGCTTTCTGATGTGTCCTTATAAGAAATTTCCCTTCATGAAAATATTTCCAGCAATACAAAGTATTTTTGAATCTAGTTTAATTTAAAACCTGAGACGAGTCTCAATTTACCCTGCCTGGAAGAATATAGAAGAAATAAACAAGTAACCATGTGTTAAAAGAAATCCAAATGTTTGGTCAGTAATGTTGATTTAAATATAAGCTTGTGGCAGCAGGCTTATAAAACAGGCTGTTTTACTTACACCATTTCAGGGTTTAGAAAAAGTGACTGTGAATACAAAGCAATTGTACAAAGAATAAATGTCAGAACCTTTAAATTTAAATGTATAAGATTATTCTGCCCAAAAGCATAAAGATTTTGTCTTAGACTTATCCTCTTATAATAAAACTGGAGCTGATTGTTGAACCCTTATTTGGCTTCTAGTTCTGATTTTATGTATCTGCATATTTACTAGGTGAATTACAAGTTGTAAAAATGGCACATGAATAATAAGAAAATATTTATCTTTGTGTTCTAATATTTTTAACAAAGTAATTTCTATTTGAACTATATTAACCAATATTTAATAAGACAAACTTCCAGCTAATGCTACCACTTAAAATTCTCTATTCACTAATTATTCACACCTAGACTGTCATTTCCTATGAAATGCTAATAAGATTCTAAGCTACTAGGCCTGCATGTTCATTTATAAATTGTAAGTGAACAGATCCAAAATGGCACCGTGGCCATCTTGCTTCTCTCCACATAGGTCACGTAGTCAAGTTTTGACGGCAGTCACCCAAGTCCTGGCAGAACGCCCTGTGATCCTCCCCTGGAACACCATGGTCTTGTGAGGAGTTGTCACATGGCCATTTCTCATCTGCCTCCCTATGTCCCAGAAACATTGCTATCTTGCCAGAGGCTCCCACAAAGCATTTTCTCATCTGACTCTCTGCTTCAAGTGAGGCATGGGACTTTCTGCTTTGATGCCCCCCCTTAGGGTAAGCTGCAAACCTCTGTGTAAGTCTATAAAACTGTTTGGTTATAGTTTATAAGAGAGTTCTCAATGACAGAGTGACCCACCATGCATGCTTTCTGTCATCTGGCCCATCTGGATCAGTGTCATCCTGTAAGACTGGGCATATGGGGAGCAACACAATACTGACCTTGCTTTTATTGTTTGTGTAAATAATAAATCCTTATGGTTCACTGTCTTCTTACCAGCTGGCTGAATCTATGGAAATAAGACAAGCCAACTTAACTGTGCTGCTGCTTAGGGACTGCTTGACCACTTGACAAATTGGCACCCAAGGTGGGGCCAGTAAAGTCACAATGCTTTTTTGGAGAAAAGACATAGGAGCCATGCAGGCCAAGTTAGGAGAACCCTTGGGATCTGGGAGTGCATGCTCTTTCTGTTTCCAGGGCACTGCCATGTGTAAAAAGCACTCGTGAGGAAACCTCCCTCCACAATTTGTCACCAATGTGTGAGTCAGGATTTAATGCAAGTACCTCTACCCTCTGATGTCCAAAGCTTTCACTATACAGATGATATTCTGTTGGTTGGCAAGTCAGAAGCCTTAATCTTAGCAGCCTTGTCTATGGTGTCGTTTCACCTTCATCAGTAGGGGTAGCTGATCAACCCCAACAAAATCCAGAGTCCTGCTTGCCAACTAAAGTTTTTTGGATCCACATGGGTGAATTTACAACACTCCGTCCCTCTGGAAGCCAAAGAACACAGCCTACTATCTCTTACAAAGCAGAGGACTTTATGTTTCTTTTTTTTTTTTTTTTTTAAGATTTTATTTATTTTTTAGAGAGCGAGTGAGAGGGAAACAGCATGAGAGGGGAGAGGGTCAGAGGGAGAAGCAGGCTCCCTGCTGAGCCGGGAGCCCGATGTGGGACTCGATCCCAGGACCCTGGGATCATGACCTGAGCCAAAGGCAGACGCTTAACCATCTGAGCCACCCAGGCGCCCAGGACTTTATGTTTCTGATAAGAAACCACTAGTGCATGCCAGACTTAAAATTTCTGGCAAAGTTTTGTTACCATAAAGTTCTCATTACACTGGGCATTGGCCCCACCCACTCCTAATAGATCAACATCAGCTCTGTGACACCCTTGCAGGTTATCAGTGGGACCTCATCACAGTTGATATTTGTTCAAAGTGTGCCATGTTTTACTTGATGAACACACACTCAAATGGTTGCAACAGATGCTGCTGAAAGTACTGGAGTAACATTTTAAGTAGGAGTAATACTTCTTCTGATTGTGTAGGACGTTTCCAGTGGAGAAACGCCACAATTAAAACAGTAGCAGTAGGATAAGATATAGCCAGGACTGCATCTGGCTTCCCCAGCCCAGCCATATGGTGTCACTAAAATAACACAAGATGAGAGAGAGGGTGCTGATCTTTTTATTAAACAAAAACCTAATAGAGATGGAAGTGCTTTAAAAAATATCCAGGATGAGAGGGTGATCTGGCTATGACATCTGTCACCCCATTGATTGCCAGGGTTGATTTGGCTGATCTGGCTGGCTAGGTCGGTGTCCCCTTCCTCTCTCACTGCTCCATGTGCGTCCCTCCTGAAGCTGTGTGTTTGTTCATAGAGGACAACGTTCTCCGATAGAGAAGATCAAGGATAAATGAGTAGCTGCACTCCCCTGCTAGAACCTCCAAACAAGCTCTCAAGGTCCATTTGTAGGAGAATGTAGGGCAGTCAAGCTTCCAAGACTCCAGACACATCCAAATGAATTGCTGCGTGTGACAGTCTGCTTTTCTTTAAAAATAATAATAAAAATAAAGTAAAATAAAATAATAAAAAATATCCAACAGATTGCTATCTTGCTTAGGTCAGTCAGGCTTAATGAGCTTTTTGAACTACAAGTGTCAGTGACTGATAATTAGGCAGACTGGAACCTGTAGCAGAAATACATTGCCACTGGGGCCCTGGTTGGCTCAGTCGTTAAGTGTCTGCCTTTGGCTCCGGTCATGATCCCAGGGTCCTAGGATCAAGCCCCACATCGGGCTCCCTGCTCCATGGGAAGCCTGCTTCTCCCTCTCCCACTCCCCCTGCTTGTGTTCCCTCTCTCGCTGTGTCTCTCTGTCAAATAAATAAATAAAATCTTTAAAAATATATACATTGCCACTAAGGCCATAATCTCTGCTATGGTTTTGCACATGGCATTTGTTTTGTTTGTTTGTTTTAAGATTTTATTTATTTGAGTAAGACAGAGAGAGCACGAGTGGGGAGGAGAGGCAGAGGGAAAGGAAGAAGCAGGCTCCCACCGAGCACGGAGCCTGACTCGGGGCTTGATCCCAGGACTCTGGGATCATGACCTGAGCCGAAGGCAGACGCTTAACCGACAGAGCCACCCAGGCACCCCATGGCATTTGCTTTAGTACGTCAAGATTCCTGAGGATAACTGGACCTGATTCACAGATGGATCAACTAAGTTAAAGTCTGATGGAGCACTCTGGGCCACTTGCAGCAGTGCAACCACCAAAAAACAAAACAAAACTATTTAAAGCTTTGCATGGAGCATGCAGATCCAAGAAGGGGTTGTACTCCTGAGGCAACACCAGCACAGATGGAACAGGAGGCACTGAGAAACTGAAAAGAGTGTTCCCACCTCCCAATCCCACATCTTCCATCCCACACCCATGGGCCAGGAAAGCAACATCCATCCTTGGCACACACAAAGACTGAGGTGGTGCTCCCGTGGCACCAGGTAAATGAATCAGACTAGAATAACATTCCAAGGACTCTGAAAACTAAATTGTCATTGGAACCACAGCCCCCAAACAGTCAAGACTTGCATGCTAAACCTAAACAGGATAATTGATTGCTAAAACAGAAGATTTAAATAGGATTCAGAGTATCATAACATAATAGACAGAATGTCTGGGATACAATAAAAATCAGATCTCACAACAAAAAACAAAAAAATCACAATATGAGTGAAAAGATATAAAAAAAGCCAATACCAAGGTTAACTGAATGTTGGAATTATCTGACAAGGATTTTAAAGTAATTATAAAAATGATTCAACAAGGAATTACAAATAAACTTGAAACAAATGAAGAGAGAGAAATTCTCACCAAGTAAGATATTAAAATGAAACAAATGGAAATGATGGCATTGAAAAATATAAGTGAAATCTAAAACTTATGCAAAAGGATCCATGGCAGAATAAATTTGACAGAGAAGAAGTGATCTTAGAGGTAGAACATTAGAACTTGCTCAATCTGAATAACAGAGATAAAATACACTGGGGAAAAAAAAGATAAAGAGTCTCAGGGACATATAGGACAATAACAAAGATCTAAGATTCATACTACTGAACTACCAGAAGTAGAGGAGAGAGTGGTGTTAAAAAAGTATTAAAAGAAATACTTATTGAAACCTTCTCAAGTTTGGCAAAAGACATAAACCTACAGATTCAAGAAGCTGAGAAAACCCCAGTAGGATAAACCAAAAGAAATCCATGCCAATATATCATAATTAAATTTCTGAAAACTAGGGGCACCTGGCTGCCTCAGGCAGAAGAGCATGCAACTCTTGATCTTGAGCTCGTGAGTTCAAGCCCCACGTTGGTTGTAGAGATTACTAAAATAAAATAAAATGGGGCACCTGCGTGGCTCAGTTGGTTAAGCATCTGCCTTTGGCTCAGGTCATGATCTCAGGGTCTTGGGATAGAGCCCCATGTTGGGGAATCCCTGCTCAGCAGGGAGTCTGCTTCTCCCTCTCCCTCTGCCCCTCCTGAACTTGTGCTCTCCCTCTCTCAAATAAATAAATAAAATCCTTTTAAAAATAAAATAAAATAAATTTCTGAAAACTAAAAACAAAGAAAAAACCTTGAAAGCAGCTAGATAAAAATGACACATTATGTATAGGGGAACACTGATTAGAATAATGGTGGATTTCTCATCTGAAACCATGGAAACTAAGAAGAAATGACACATTTTTTGGATACTGAAAGACAAGAACTGTCAACTGAGAATTCTATATTGG
Organism: Leptonychotes weddellii; assembly: GCF_054177405.1. Taxonomy (NCBI): domain Eukaryota; kingdom Metazoa; phylum Chordata; class Mammalia; order Carnivora; family Phocidae; genus Leptonychotes; species Leptonychotes weddellii. Next base: position 11,321 of record NW_027978723.1, read on the forward strand.
GCAAAATTATCCTCAGGAATGAAAGGGAAATAAAGACATTCTCAGATGAAAGAAAATTAAAACAATTTGTTGCTAGCAGATCTACCCTTCAAGAATGGCTAAAAGAAGTTCTCCAAACAGAAATAAAATAATAATAGACAAAAGCTTGAAACTTCAAAAAGGAAAAAAAGAACAACAGAATGGGTTAAAATAGGAGTAAATGTCCTTCTCTTCATGAACTTTTTAAACCATATTTAATGATTGAAGTAAAAATTATAACAACATCTGATATGGTGCTCAATGTATGCAGAGGAGATACTTAGGACAATTATATTTTAAAAGTCAGAAGGATAAAGGGACCTAAAAGAAATTAAGTTTTCTACACTTCAATCAAGTGGTAAAACATTGCTATCAGTAAACTGTGATAAGTGACATGTGCACGTTGTACTACTACAGCAACCACTAAGAAAATGACACAAAGAGATATACTCAAAAATTACATAAATATATAAAAATGGAATTCTAAGAAATGTTTGCGTATCCAAAGGAAAGCAAAAGGAGAGAAGCAGAAGAATGAGAATCCGAGGGAACAGATAGAAAACAAATAACAAAATGGCAGATATAAGTCCAAACATATCTTACTAATTACTTTTAGTGTAAATGGTCCAAATATGCCAGTTAAAAGACAGAGAATAGCAGAGTAGATACAAAACACAACACAACTATATGCCGTCTATAAGAAATTCACTTCAAATATGATGACAAAGGTAGGTTGAAAGTAAAGGGAAGGAAAAAGATATGAAATGTTTACATGAATTTTTTTTTTTAAGATTTTATTTTATTTATTTGACAGAGAGAGACACACTGAGAGAGGGAACACAAGCAGGGGGAGTGGGAGAGGGAGAAGCAGGCTTCCCGCGGAGCAGGGAGACCGATGTGGGGCTCGATCCCAGGACCCTGGGATCATGACCCGAGCCAAAGGCA
>NW_027978724.1:0-1089 GCF_054177405.1 Leptonychotes weddellii
GCTCGGGGCGCCGGGCCTGCCCTCTGCGCACCTCATCCCAGCCCTTCAGGGGTGAGCCGCTCCTGCTCCCCTTTCCAGATGAGGAAAGCGAGGCCCAAGGGCAACGGTGGGGGCCTGCTGGCCGTGGGGAGCTGGGTGACACCTGAGCACCCGGTACTGTCCCTGTCCCTGCAGTAACCGTGGCCCCACAGGGACAGCACACGGGACGCGAGCAAGTCATCGAGGCACCTTTGGGGATCTGGCGCGGAAGGGCTGTGAGGGAGGGGGAGAGCAGGGAAGCCCCCCGGGGACTCTAACCACGACTCCGAGGACCCCTCCGGGGACCACGGGGTGAGTCGGCTGCTGGGAGCAGCTTCGAGCCGTGTCACAAATCAGTTCTTTCAGTCACAGTGAAGGGGCTTGTGCCAGAAGGTGACCCGTGCTGGGGGCACGTGGGGACACCAGCGTCCCCCTGCACCGCCCGTGGGAATGCAGACGGTGCGGACGCTCTGGAAACAGAGTGGTGTGTCCTCCAGAAGGCCAGCCGGGGACTGCCACGTGACAGCGTGCCACGCCCACGTGTCTGCCAAGAGCACGGAGAACACGTGTCCACACATGTTCACAGCGGTGCCATTCAGGGTGGGCGAAAGCGGGGACAACCCAGATGGCTGACCTCAGATGAGCGGATGGACGAAACGTGGCAGCCACCGCAGCGTGGACGTCCTGGAAGGTGGCGCTCAGGGAACGCAGCCAGTCCAAACACACCACGCGTCCCGTGGTCCCGTGGGGGGAGCCGTGGTTAGAGGCCGGGAAACGGGCAGAATCTCACCGCCAGGGGTGGGAAGGACACTGGGGGGCGCACGAGGGGCCCTTCAGGATGACGGAAGTGTGACGGCCACAACCCTGTCCCCGAGACTATCATGTGGCACCCTTAGAATGGTGACTTCTAGGGTGTGTGAGTTGTGCGTCTGTAAAGTTAAGAACTGAGTTGCAAAAAGATAAAGTTAAGGGTTCCGTGTGGGAGTGGACAGGGGGAGGCGGCCGTCCTGCTTTCGGCCCCTGCGGTCTCCTCACTGCAGGAGGACCAGCACCGGGGGGCCCGGCCCCTCT
>NW_027978725.1:0-204 GCF_054177405.1 Leptonychotes weddellii
GGGGGGAGAATATAAGTATATGTGTAATTTTATATGTACTTTTATATATAGTTATATGTTTTATATAATCATGATTATTTGTATATTAAAATATTTCAGCATAGCCTTTGGGATGGAGAAGTTTTATAAAGTTTTTCATAAAATAGCCCCTAATTGATAATAAAGGAAGGATGATGTACACTTTCTTGTAGCTATTGAGAGCAA
>NW_027978726.1:0-204 GCF_054177405.1 Leptonychotes weddellii
ACATATTTTCTGATTCTCTACTCTATGCCTAGTGCTGGAGATATAGTGAGGGGCGGGGTAGGAAAAGCATGGTTCCTGCCTTCACTGAGCTTGGAGTTCAGTGGAGGAGACAGATAAGTAAATAGGCAATTACAATTCAATTTAATCAGTGGTATTGTTTTGTTTTTTTTTAAGATTTTATTTATTTATTTGACAGAGAGAGAC
>NW_027978727.1:0-204 GCF_054177405.1 Leptonychotes weddellii
GTCCTACGGTGAGGCTTTCTCTGGGGCAAGGGCCCCCAGCCTGAGCAGAAAGCCACAGAGCCCCTGAGGGGTGGTGGCTCTGTGGGCTCCGTGGCCACTGCCCTGGTTGGTTCTCGTTCCATCTGGGGGAGGCAGGGGCTGGCCAAGCCAGCTCAGAAACAATCCGTCTACTTCACCCTTAGCTCTTCAACTCGACTGAACAAC
>NW_027978728.1:0-204 GCF_054177405.1 Leptonychotes weddellii
CTTTTTATTTACTTAACATTTTAGGAACACACAAAATTTCCTTTCTTAAAGAGGATTAGAATTCTATAAGGTATAACATTTTAATTATAAAGATTGTGTTTATTTTATTTTATTTTTTAGAGAGAGAGAGCGTGTTGGGGGGTGGTGCGAGGTAGGGAGAGAGAGAGAATCTCAAGTATGCTCCATGCCCAGCACAGACACTGA
>NW_027978729.1:0-204 GCF_054177405.1 Leptonychotes weddellii
GATATAATTACTAATCAGAGCCATCTTTTAGTCCATTTCTACTAAAATTCCAGAATAAACTTGTAATATTTCCATATTCTGACTTACATGCTATTTCATTTCATATATTCTACTTTTATTTAGTCTAAACAAGACTAGTATTGGTCAACAGCAAATTTATCAAGGCAAAATTTTAGTTTTAGATCACAGATCTGGAGGGAAAAA
>NW_027978730.1:0-204 GCF_054177405.1 Leptonychotes weddellii
AAGCGTTTGTGCCATAGCCCAAACCACTTTCACCTCTTTAACTCTCAATACTAAAATCAAGCAAAGGGCACAAAGCACAATGAGGCAGGAGTCTGAGCCGGGGAAAGGGGTCAGATTCCTCTGGACATCAATCTGAGCCGAAGGCTCTCTTCAAGTTCTTTTTCCACGGCATATAAGTTCCATTGAACCAAGTATATCTGTATC
>NW_027978731.1:0-204 GCF_054177405.1 Leptonychotes weddellii
CAGTCTATTGCCAATTTTTAACTATGGTAAACAATTCTAAAATGAGTAGTACTTGTGTTTCTTTTTTTTTTTTAATTTTTATTGTTATGTTAATCACCATACATTACATCATTGGTTTTTGATGTAATGATTCATTGTTTGTGTATAACACCCAGTGCTCCATGCAGAGTGTGCCCTCTTTAATACCCATCACCAGGCTCACCC
>NW_027978732.1:0-204 GCF_054177405.1 Leptonychotes weddellii
CCTCAATAACTCATGAGGGTGAATCCCAGGTTGTTCAGGGGGGAAAAAAAAACAAAACAAAATCCTAAAAAGTATGATTCCATTTATGTAATGTTATTAAATTGGTGAAATTATAAAGAACAGGTTAGGGGTGCCTGGGTGGCTCAGTTGGTTAAGCGACTGCCTTCGGCTCAGGTCATGATCCTGGAGTCCCTGGATCGAGTC
>NW_027978733.1:0-204 GCF_054177405.1 Leptonychotes weddellii
GCCGAAGGCAGTCGCCCAACCAACTGAGCCACCCAGGCGCCCTGAAATAAAATCTTTTTTAAAAAATTTTTTTATTGTTATGTTCATCACCATACATTACATCATTAGCTTTAGATGTAGTGTTCCATGATTCATTGTTTGTGCATAACACCCAGTGCTCCATGCAGAACGTGCCCTCTTTAATACCCATCACCAGGCTAACCC
>NW_027978734.1:0-204 GCF_054177405.1 Leptonychotes weddellii
ACATATCCTACCTGTGATGGAGAGCATGGGAGGCTCTGATCTGGGCTGGGGCTTCAGGAGAGGGAACAGAGGCAGGAGACAGAAAAGTCCGGATGAGGAGGTTGAGGGATGGCAGGCAGGGACATTGCTGCTGTAGAACTGGAAGGCTATAGCAGCTGGTTGACTGAGGGGCTGAGGGGGAGCAGGAGTCTGGACCCAACCTGG
>NW_027978735.1:0-1089 GCF_054177405.1 Leptonychotes weddellii
TTTATTTATTTGAGACAGAGAGAATGAGAGACAGAGAGCATGAGAGGGAGGAGGGTCAGAGGGAGAAGAAGACTCCCTGCCGAGCAGGGAGCCCGGTGCGGGACTCGATCCCGGGACTCCAGGATCATGACCTGAGCCGAAGGCAGTCGCTTAACCAACTGAGCCACCCAGGCGCCCAGTATTTGCTCATTCTTAAAATTCAGGGCCTTGATGTTAAAGCTAGATGGAAGAAGGGGTGCCTGGTTGGCTCAGTTTAGCATCTACCTTCAGCTCAGGTCATGATCCCAGAGTCCTGGGATGGAGCCCAGCATCGGGCTCCCTGCTTAGCAGGGAGCCTGATTTTCCCTCTCCCTCTGACCCTCACTCATGCTTGTTCTCTCTCTCTAGTAATCTCTCTCTCTCTCAAATAAATAAATAAATAATCTTTAAAAAACTAGATGGAAGATGAGGCACAGTTCTGGAAAACTTAAGCTGAGCTTTCTATTTCCTTCGATGAATCTAAATCACAAAACTCTCACTCTCAAGTGTGTCTACAGAAAAAAAGGGTATCACAGGTCTCTAAGAGGGGCATTGCCAAAGCATATCAACTTTACTGCTTGGAATGGATTAAGAGGAAGATAGCAGGGGTTATTGCATAGGAATGGGGAACGAAAGAGGAAGTAGGAAGGGGGACTGCTATGCATGGATTTAAGAAGTGAAAGGGAAAATATAGACACCTCCCCCAAAACACACATACACATGCACATGCACACACACATACACCACGGCCTATTCAATTTTTCAGACCAAAAAAACCTAAAAACATTTTCTCACCTTTGGGAGTGCTCAAAAAGGAAGAAGGACAGAGGAGTAAGTTTCGAAGAATATCTCTTCCTATTTATGGGTTGAGGTGGAAATACGAGAAGAGGTTTTCCTTACACTCTTACCAGAGCATATATTCTTTCAAGGGCACCTTGAGAGATGCTTCATGGAATCTTGATATTCTGTACAACATAGTTATAAAAATGCTTTTAGATGGTATATTATAACCATAATAAAATAAGAAGTTATTTTTTTTATTATGTTATGTTAATCACCATACATTACATC
>NW_027978736.1:0-204 GCF_054177405.1 Leptonychotes weddellii
GGCTTCTAAGAGGAGGTGGTACTTTAACACAGATATGAGGGATAAATAGGAGTCTGCTGGCTGAAAAAGGGAGGGATTGTGTTCCAGATGTATACATATATTTCCTCCATCTGGAACACAATCTATATACATATACATATATACATATATAATATACATGTGTGTGTGCATGCATGTGTATATATATGTATACATATGTATATA
>NW_027978737.1:0-204 GCF_054177405.1 Leptonychotes weddellii
AACTTTCTAACTGGGCATGAAATAATTATGGGCCTTTCAAGTCTACAGGTAGCCTTTCTTTTTTAAATTATTTATTTATTTATTTTTATTCTTATGTTAATCCCCATACATTACATCATTAGTTTTAGATGAAGTGTTCCATGATTCATTGTTTGTGCATAACACCCAGTGCTCCATGCAGAATGTGCCCTCCTCAATACCCAC
>NW_027978738.1:0-204 GCF_054177405.1 Leptonychotes weddellii
CACTTCCCTGCATCGGGGGGCCCATCCTCCTGTCTCTTCTCCAGGAGACCGAGGGGAGAAAGGAGTACGCGGGGAGAAAGGTGAGCCCGGCTCGTGGTCCTGGGGGCGCCTCGGGAGGCTTTGTCCACGTGGGGGTCCCAGAGCCGCAGTCAGCCTGGCAGCCTCCCCTGGGGAGGGTCTCAGACCCAAGTCCCTCTTCCGGCA
>NW_027978739.1:0-204 GCF_054177405.1 Leptonychotes weddellii
AAACACACAAAAACCCACAAAAAGTTTTTGGTGAGTTTCATTTAAAGAGGATTTAAAGTATATATGATATGTCAATGAATTGTAATCATTATTCTGTTGGATGCTCAAACTGTCTCATCTTTGGCCACAGCGAGTCCCTTCAAATTGGACTCCATTTCCTTCCACAGGACCTGGTTGCCCTGGTAGCTTCCTCGCTTTCGGGCA
>NW_027978740.1:0-204 GCF_054177405.1 Leptonychotes weddellii
GGGCGCCTGGGTGGCTCAGTTGGTTAAGCGACTGCCTTCGGCTCAGGTCATGATCCTGGAGTCCCTGGATCGAGTCCCGCATCGGGCTCCCTGCTCGGCGGGGAGTCTGCTTCTCCCTCTCCCACTCCCCGTTTGTGTTCCCTCTCTCGCTGTGTCTTTCTCTGTCAAATAAATAAATAAAATCTTTAAAAAAAAATAAATAAA
>NW_027978741.1:0-204 GCF_054177405.1 Leptonychotes weddellii
CCCTTGGGCCACCTGGGCTGTTACTTTGGAATAACCCCTGACAGGCAAGGTCTCCACTGGAGGGATTTCTCCATGGAAGGAAGTCAGTGGCAGGGCCAGATTCAGGCCTCTGAAACTCCTCCATCCTCAACGTCCCCCCCACTCCCAGCCAGCTTACTCTACGGGGTTAGCAGCATATTCTGGAATCACAGAAGGAGCCACCAA
>NW_027978742.1:0-204 GCF_054177405.1 Leptonychotes weddellii
ATTTTTGGAGGGCCAGGCTGTCCTGGCTCCTGTGCCCCAGGGGCTCCCCTCAAGCTGTGGCCCTGCCCTGCTCCCCTGGGTCAGCACCCAGGCCTGCAGGCTTCGAGCCCCACTCACGTATGTGCTCTGGGGGCCGGGGCCCTCGTGACTGAGTTAGCCCAGAGCTGGGGTTTCCCACGACCCTCCAAAATGGGACAAGGGCCC
>NW_027978743.1:0-204 GCF_054177405.1 Leptonychotes weddellii
ACATGGTCTCAAAAGCTAAAGACAGCTGTAGTTCTCCTTTGTCTTCAAGTCAGAAAAAAGTGAGATGTCAAAGCAGATGAAATCGCAGGCAGCATGAGTCCCACGCCATCGAAGCGCTGGCACTTACATCTGACGTGTGGCATCCCATTTCTTTAGATTTACTATCAGGAAACAGGAATTTCTAACAAACACTGTCAAATATTG
>NW_027978744.1:0-204 GCF_054177405.1 Leptonychotes weddellii
ACTGGGTGTTATATGCAAACAATGAACCATGGAACACTACATCAAAAACTAATGATGTAATGTATGGTGACTAACATAATAAAATAAAATTTAAAAAAAAGAAAATGGGGAAAAAGTAGTAGGCTATATCATTTTGCATTGGTTTAATGGATCAGCAGAATAAAATATTTATTAAAATGCTAAAAAAATTCATACAAAATTCAA
>NW_027978745.1:0-204 GCF_054177405.1 Leptonychotes weddellii
GCCCCTGTGAACGTGTTTTAATGTTTGCAATTATTCATTCTTCCCCTGTAGATGGAATGTATGAGAAATCCATGTTCATTGTTATAACCAACTGACATGTTGTAGTTGTTAATGCAGAAAAATCTGACTCATACAGAAATATATTTATTCTATACGGTATTCAAAAATGTATTTTATTCATCTTAATGGCCAAATAGTATTTCA
>NW_027978746.1:0-1089 GCF_054177405.1 Leptonychotes weddellii
TTCCCTCTCTTGCTGTCTCTTTCTGTCAAGTAAATAAATAAAATCTTAAAAAAAAAAAAAAAAGCCATATATTTATCAGCTATTCGTGATTCCTCTTCTGTTTATTACCTGTTCTTATTTCCTGTCCATTTTTTCTATTGGGCAGTTTTTCTTATTGGATTTAGGAGTCCTATATTAATTCTTTACTAACTCTTTGTTCTATGTATTGTAAATAACTTATCCCAGTCTGTGGCTTGACTTTCATTTATTTATTTATTTATTTATTTATTTATTTTTATTATTATTTTTTTTATTCATGAGAGACAGAGCGAGAGAGAAAGGCAGAGGGAGAAGCAGGCTCCCAAGGAGCAAGGAGCCCGATGCAGGACTCGATCCCAGGACCCTGAGATCATGACCTGAGACGAAGACAGACGCTTAACCATCTGAGCCACCCAGGCGCCCAACTTTCATTTTTTTAATAAAGATTTTTGATGAACAAAATTTTGATTTTATTTTAATGTATTCTATTTATCAATCTCTTCTTTATGGTTTGTTCTTTTTATTATACTGTTTGTAAAAACTCTTTCAGATCCTGAGAACATAGTGTTCATTTTCTCTTTTCATTTTAAAGTTTATTTTTCATAATTATTTTTCATCTACATGAAATTTATAGTTGTGTATGGCATGAGATAGAGAACCTAATTGTTTTCCACATAAACAATCATCTGAGGACCATTCTTGAATAATCCATAAATATGCAATCCAAATGTATCATATATCAGGGTTTTATATAATGTACAAGTTTGTTTATGGACTCTCTGTTCTGTCCTGTTAATGTGTCTATGCTTACTCCAATACCACATCATCTCATATTACTAGAGATTTATACCAAGTTGTCACATTTTGTCCTTCAACTTTGTTCTGTCTATTTTTAGCTATGAGCTTCTGTAAAAATATTACAGATGCCATGAAAACTTTAAATTTTTTATTGGCATGGCATTTGATTTGTGGATTGATTTGAAAAGACCTTATGTCCTGGTAATATTGAGTCTTTATATCCATGAACATAATATATTTTCTACTACTTAGGACTTCTTTCTAATCTTTTAA
>NW_027978747.1:0-204 GCF_054177405.1 Leptonychotes weddellii
AAGATTTTTTTTTTTTAAATAGGCTCTACACCCAGCATAGAGCCCAATGGAGGGCTTGAACTCACAACCCTGAGATCAAGACCTGAGCTGAGATCAAGTGTTGGATGCTTAACTGACTGAGCTACCCAGGTGTCCCTAGGAATAAAGGGAGGTAATTTAAGAAAGGATCTCTGACTTAAAATTTTAAAATAAATTGTTTCTATC
>NW_027978748.1:0-204 GCF_054177405.1 Leptonychotes weddellii
AGTTTTCAGTGAGTTGTGATCTGTGTTCTGGTGGAGGGTCTCCCCTCGATGCCGATGGCTGCTGGCCACCAGGATGGCGCTCGTGGAAGGCGGGGGCGGCCGTGCCAGTTCCTTCAGCTAAGACAAGAATGACGTTTGTCCCGTCCATGGACCGTTCCTGTCACACGTGATTTCTCTGCAGCAGGTGGTGCTGTTTGATCGCAT
>NW_027978749.1:0-204 GCF_054177405.1 Leptonychotes weddellii
ATTTCGTCTCCTCTCAGGAATTCAGCTGGATAGGGATCAAACCATTCTGAACACCTACAAACTCAACAGGAGATCGAAGAAAGGAATAGCAACAACTCTCTGAACAGAAAAGCGACCACTTTCTGGAAGGTAGGACGTGCGGAGAAGTGAATCCGAGGCGATATTCGGGAGGATAGACGGCGGGGGAGGGGCCTCCGTCAGCCG
>NW_027978750.1:0-204 GCF_054177405.1 Leptonychotes weddellii
GATTATTCTCAGCTTCTAGAAACTGCCCTCAGTCCTTGGTTCATGGTCCCCTTCTTCTGTCTTCCAAGCCAAAAAGAGTGGGTCGAGTCTCTCTGGCACTCCTAACATCTCCCTTGATTCTCTCCTGCTGTATCTATCTCTGACCTCAGCTGGGAAAGGTTTCCCACTGTTAAAGGCTCATGATTACACTGGGCCACACAGAGA
>NW_027978751.1:0-204 GCF_054177405.1 Leptonychotes weddellii
GGGGCGCCTGGGTGGCTCAGTCGTTAAGCGTCTGCCTTCAGCTCAGGTCATGATCCCAGGGTCCTGGGATCGAGCCCCGCATCGGGCTCCCTGCTCAGCGGGAAGCCTGCTTCTCCCTGTCCCACTCCCCCTGCTTGTGTTCCTGCTCTCGCTGTCTCTCTCTCTGTCAAATAAATAAATAAAATCTTTAAAAAAAAAAAAAAA
>NW_027978752.1:0-204 GCF_054177405.1 Leptonychotes weddellii
GGGGCACCTGGGTGGCTCAGTTGGTTAAGCGACTGCCTTCAGCTCCGGTCATGATCCCAGGGTCCTGGGATCGAGCCCCGCATCGGGCTCCCTGCTCGGTGGGAAGCCTGCTTCTCTCTTTCCTACTCCCCCTGCTTGTGTTCCCTCTCTCGCTGTGCCTCTACCTCTCTCTGTCAAATAAATAAATAAAATCTTTAAAAAAAA
>NW_027978753.1:0-204 GCF_054177405.1 Leptonychotes weddellii
CACTCCCCTGCATCGGGGGGCCCATCCTCCTGTCTCTTCTCCAGGAGACCGAGGGGAGAAAGGAGTACGCGGGGAGAAAGGTGAGCCCGGCTCGCGGTCCTGGGGGCGCCTCGGGAGGCTTTGTCCACGTGGGGGTCCCAGAGCCGCAGTCAGCCTGGCAGCCTCCCCTGGGGAGGGTCTCAGACCCAAGTCCCTCTTCTGGCA
>NW_027978754.1:0-204 GCF_054177405.1 Leptonychotes weddellii
CAGGGCGCCTGGGTGGCTCAGTTGGTTAAGCGACTGCCTTCGGCTCAGGTCATGATCCTGGAGTCCCAGGATCGAGTCCCACATCGGGCTCCCTGCTCGGCGGGGAGTCTGCTTCTCCCTCTGACCCTCCTCCCTCTCATGCTCTCTGTCTCTCATTCTCTCTCTCTCAAATAAATAAATAAAATCTTTAAAAAAAAAAAAAAA
>NW_027978755.1:0-204 GCF_054177405.1 Leptonychotes weddellii
GGGCGCCTGGGTGGCTCAGTTGGTTAAGCGACTGCCTTCAGCTCAGGTCATGATCCTGGAGTCCCAGGATCGAGTCCCGCATCGGGCTCCCCGCTCAGCGGGGGGTCTGCTTCTCCCTCTGATTCCCTTCCCTCTCGTGCTCTCTCTCTCTCATTCTCTCTCTCACTCTCAAATAAATAAATAAAATCTTTAAAAAAAAAAAAA
>NW_027978756.1:0-1089 GCF_054177405.1 Leptonychotes weddellii
CCTCATCCAGCCCTGGCGATTCCAAGAAAACGGATAGGACGGGATGCCAGTTCATTTTACCCTTTATCCACTGAAGGAATTCCACTGACATTATTTTGAGCTAACAACACTGATGCTGCACACATATTTGTACGGAAAACGCCATCAGAACGTCAGTGAGAACTTCTTCTCCTCTACAATGGTCGCACACACCCCCCCCCATGTGTAATTGTGTTGAAATTAAGGGATACAGTGCATATGTATAGCAAAACGCTAAGCTATGCTATTTTGCAGCCGTTTTCATTTTACGAAGAAAAATGGATTCGTGGCGGCAGCCTGATGCTTCAGGATTACACGTCTGTTCCGAATGCCTGGGGGGGGCATGGGGTCCCCCTTGCTGTCACCTCACAATTACGGTGCTGATGGGAGACCCGGAGCTCCCACGAGGTAAAGCCTGGAATCCAGAAAGAAAAGGACTGCCGCACAGCCATAAGAGTGGCCGGAAAAACAAAAACGTTCACAGGAGGTCATAAAGAAATGTGACTCCTCTTGCTGCCTCCCCCCGTGGTCACATGTAAACCAGGACACTGAGAAGGGTACAATCCACAGAGTTTACACAGATCTCATCAGTTGTTATAAGCACTAGTCAAGATCCAGGGCTGCTTGGCCACCACTAGGCTCCTCGTGGTCCCCACTATATGGCCACCGCCCCCTCTGCCCAGTCCCTAAGCCCTGGCGACCACTAATGTGTTTTCTATCTCTATAATTTGGTTATTTCAAGAATGTTACATAAATGGAATCATAGAGTATATAACCTTTGGAGACTGACTTTTTTCCACTCAGCATAATCCCCCTGGGATCCATCCACGCTGTTGTCTATTAGGAAGGTCATTTCTGACGATGATGAAATTATGCCTCCAACCAGAGTACCACTGAGAATCTCCCTGTCCGATGATTTTCTGCTCTTTTACTGTCCACCAACAAAGGAAACCTTGTGTCCTTTGTCTGGGAACAGTAACAGTGACTCCAAACACACAAAATTTCCTAAGGAGCAGCTAACACCCTCAGCTGGGGAGCACAATACTCTATTATGGTACACAAAAGTTAACT
>NW_027978757.1:0-204 GCF_054177405.1 Leptonychotes weddellii
CAACCTCGGATTAGCCTCCAGCAGCACCGACTTCGCCCTCAGCCTCTATAAGCAGTTGGCTTCGAAGACGCCCAATAAGAATGTCATCTTCTCCCTGCTGAGCGGCTCCATCACCTTGGCCTTCCTCTCCCTGGGGGCCCAAGGCAGCACCCTGGCGGAGATCCTCAAAGGCCTCGAGTTCAACCTCACAGAGACCCCCGACGC
>NW_027978758.1:0-204 GCF_054177405.1 Leptonychotes weddellii
AATTGGTCTGGGGTGTGGTCCTGGGCATCCGGATCTTTTTGTAAGGTCCCCAGGTGATGCTACATGTGCAGAGGAGGCTGAGAACCACTGCTTTAGATAAAATAGACACTATTGCAAAGGTCTTTAATTAGGAGACCAAAAGGAATGGGGGAGTTGATTTCTATGCCTCAAGGATAATGTTCTTCAAAGCATATAAGGGGAAAG
>NW_027978759.1:0-204 GCF_054177405.1 Leptonychotes weddellii
ACACAGAGAAGGAGGAGGGCGACGAGGTGGCGCACGAGGTGGAGATGATCATCAAGCACAACCGGTTCGTCAGGGAGACCTACGACTTCGACATCGCCGTCATCAAGCTGAAGACGCCCATCACCTTCCGCAGGAACGTGGCCCCCGCCTGCCTGCCCCAGAAGGACTGGGCCGAGGCCACGCTCATGACACAGAAGACAGGCA
>NW_027978760.1:0-204 GCF_054177405.1 Leptonychotes weddellii
AATTGTCTGTCAGGTACATCGGGGAAGCCTCAGCCACCCCAACCACGCAGGAAAATGAATCACACACAAGCACACAGACACAGGGCTGCGCAGTCTCGCCCTCGGCCCCAGGGGCTCAGCCGGGCCAGCCCCGGACTGCCGACCTGCCTGCATCTGCCCCACGTCCTAGCGGGACACTGACCGCCCCCTCCAGCCTGAGCTCCT
>NW_027978761.1:0-204 GCF_054177405.1 Leptonychotes weddellii
CTGACCCCGGCTCCTCCAGCCCAGGGTCCCCCTTTCAGGCCCAGGTACCGTAACCTGCCTGACCCCGGGTTCCTCCTCCCCAAGCCTGGGCCCCGCAGCCGGGCTCCCCCTTCCAGGCCCAATCGCGTGCCGGGACCCGGCGCCCCTCCCCGGGATCGGCCCCTTCTCCTGCCACGCTGCCCGCCCGCCTCTCACCTCCCGGGC
>NW_027978762.1:0-204 GCF_054177405.1 Leptonychotes weddellii
ACTCGACCCATGAAGCAATAACTCCCCATCCCCCCTTCTCCTCAGCCCCTGGTAACCTCTGATCTACTTTCCATCATTATGTGTTTGACTACCCTAGATACCTCATGTAAGTGGAATCATACAATATTTGTCTTTTTGTGTCTGGCTTATTTCATTAGGCTTAATGTTTTCAAGGTTCATCTATGTTGTAGCCTATATCAGAAC
>NW_027978763.1:0-204 GCF_054177405.1 Leptonychotes weddellii
GGGCGAAGGAGCAACCGGGCAATGAGGTGTCCTCCTTCGGACCCTACCTCTCACTTCCACAACAATGCACAACATGCAACGCTGGCCACCAGCACAAGTACGCCTCCGTTCACTGGGGGGGTAAAGAGTCAACAGACAGTGGTTTGCTGGAAAATGAGAAGTTCTAGAAAAAATAGGAATGGCAAGTTGAAACAAGGGATTAGA
>NW_027978764.1:0-204 GCF_054177405.1 Leptonychotes weddellii
GGGAGGGATGGGTGATGGAGAGAGGGATGGAGGGAGGGAAGGAGGGAGGGATGGGTGATGGATGAGTGGAATTAATGAATGTGTGGATGAACAAGTGAATGAAAGAATGACAAATCTAAAGAACTGATTGGATTGTTCAGAGAATGGACCACAGGGAATGACCAGGAGATGAGTCACGTAAAATTAATCTTGAAGGGTAAATTA
>NW_027978765.1:0-204 GCF_054177405.1 Leptonychotes weddellii
CATACTTAATACTTTAAAAGAATCTTAACCATGATCAAGTGGGATTTATTTCAAGGATGCAAGAATGTCTCAACATCCACAAATCAATCAATGTGATACACCGCATTAACAAAATGAAGGACAAAAGTCATGAGCATCTCAATAGATACAGAAAAAGCATTTGACAAAAGTCAACATCCATTTATGATAAAAATTCCCAGCAAA
>NW_027978766.1:0-204 GCF_054177405.1 Leptonychotes weddellii
GCGAGCTCGCCCACACACTTTTATACAACCCCTCCCCTGTCAGCTGTCTGTGAGGGCGACGCCGTCATTTCTCTACAGCCGTCATGGGAACGTGCTACTTTGTCTGTTGGTCTTGCTGAAATGTTCTAGTGTTTGTTGACTGTGCTGCCTCCGAGGGAAACAAACCAAAGCTACAGTCATCATCAACAGGGACAGGGGGCCCGC
>NW_027978767.1:0-1089 GCF_054177405.1 Leptonychotes weddellii
AAGTTGTCTTCCTTCCCGTTGAAGCCCCAGATCCCGGCCCCCTTCCCCTTAGCTCAGGATGACATATATAAACCTCGATTACCTGACTGCTGGGGATTCTTATTTTTATGGAGCTCCTGTATGTACGAAATTTGTTGTGCTTCTGTTATTCTGTCTTATGGAAGTTCAAATATTCAACCAGCCAAAAAACTAGAAAACTGCTCTGTGAAGTGAGTGTAACACAAGGGTTCGGGGAACCCACTTTGGTCTATAGAGGGGAGCTACAGAAATCACGGAGAGGAGGATAAAGGCTCCAGGGGATGGAAAAGCCAGGTAGCCAGCCATTCCCCTGAATGATGTGAGTGCTGCCAAGTTAGCAAAAGGCAGGTGGAAATGCAGAGAACAGAGGATCCCATGGATGCTGCATGTCCTGGAGACCTAAGCTGATCGTGCGCTTGTCCGCAGAGTGGCCACACTCTCCCGACCATGGTAGGAGATAAAAGGGCCCTATCGTGATTCAGAACTCTCCTTTTCTCTCTTCCCTTGGCGAACAGAAGATTCTTTGGGGTATTAGAAGTAAAGCATAAGAGAAAAAAATTCATTTAAAATTGTTGGTGATCACCATCTATCCCTCACATGGGTTAAAGTAAGGTTAGAGATAAGAACTCAACTCTCAAAAACACTGTGTAATACTCCAAACCACTACTGTAGAGATTTATTAGTTTTTATACTTTCCAAGTGTTACACTTTCCAAGATCTCAGACCAGAAAAGAGAGAAGCCAAGATTCAAGCCATGTCTGTTTGACTCCAAAACCCTCCCAACAACCCTGTTGGGAAGGTATCATCATCCCCATTTTACAGATGAGGTCACTGAGGCACAGAGAGCTTATGTGACTTATTACACAATTCGTAAGTGTTAGAGCCATAATTCCAGGCCAGTCGCTCTGGCTCTAGTCTGCTGTTAAACCCTGCCATATTGTATAAGGGCCCAAAATATTCTGGGGCCTATGGGAAAGTGGATTGAAAAGCTTGGCTTTGATGGAAAAACTAAAGTAACTGGGAAAATGCATATCCTAGAAAGGATTTTATTTCTAAGAAATGGAGCAAAAA
>NW_027978768.1:0-204 GCF_054177405.1 Leptonychotes weddellii
CTCTAAGACAGGGGTGGTAATTCCTAAGCTGGCACTGCTGAAAGATCTAAACAAAATAATGTGAGATTCGAGAACTGCACAGTGCCACGCACCAGTGTGCTATTACGATTACCTTCGGTAGACCCGGCCCAGGGCTAAATACACAGAAAATGCTCTAGAAACATGTGTAAGTGATGGCTATCCCTGGGTGCTGAATTTTACACC
>NW_027978769.1:0-204 GCF_054177405.1 Leptonychotes weddellii
AGACGTCCAGCAGGTACTGCTCATGCCATGGCTGCTGCAGGCCGTGGGGCTTGAGGTGTGCCGCACCCCCTGTCTGGAGGATGTGGTCGATCCAGCCCACCAGCCTCTGAGCAGGGGTCAGGGGGTGGGAGCGCCTGATGATGCTGGCGGCCACTGCTGCTGACTTGTACCTGTTGGCAGAGACAGAGGCAGGGTGTTACTCAT
>NW_027978770.1:0-204 GCF_054177405.1 Leptonychotes weddellii
AATTCGTCTGGGGTGTGGTCCTGGGCATCCGGATCTTTTTGTAAGGTCCCCAGGTGATGCTACATGTGCAGAGGAGGCTGAGAACCACTGCTTTAGATAAAATAGACACTATTGCAAAGGTCTTTAATTAGGAGACCAAAAGGAATGGGGGAGTTGATTTCTATGCCTCAAGGATAATGTTCTTCAAAGCATATAAGGGGAAAG
>NW_027978771.1:0-204 GCF_054177405.1 Leptonychotes weddellii
ACTTCGACTTTTTAAAAATTCTATATATAAGTGGTATTGTGCAGTATTTGTCTTTCTGACTTATTTCACTTAAGATAATGTCCCCTATGTTTATCCATGTTATCTCTAATAACAGCATTTCCTTTTTAAGGCTGAATAATATTTTACTGTGTGTGTGTGTGTATACACACCGTGGAACCCTAGTACATTGTAAATGGGGGTGTA
>NW_027978772.1:0-204 GCF_054177405.1 Leptonychotes weddellii
GAGCACGTGGCTGTGGCAGAAGGACAGTCTTTTAAGAAGTGCAACCACTGGTGTCAGCCTTAGTGTCCCCCTGATGACAATTGCCACTCCAATTTGAGCTATTCTGGAATCAGTTAAAATGGTGGCATACCTGAGTGGATTAGAGATGGCCACAAAACGACCAAAGGCCATGGCCAACAGCACTGAGGATTCCATGACAGTGAA
>NW_027978773.1:0-204 GCF_054177405.1 Leptonychotes weddellii
CAGTGCTGGGTGCTTTATTTCATGCAGGGGTGCCTGCCTGGGAGGTATGTACACAGGGGTAGGGGCTCTGGCGTCCTTGTGGGACCCTGAGAGCCCATGGTGGGGGGCTTGCTGGGATCCCGGGTGTGTTGCTCAATTACCCGGAGACTGGGAGATGGATTTCTGTGTGTGGTGGTTGGGTAGAGCTTCATGCATGACCGCACA
>NW_027978774.1:0-204 GCF_054177405.1 Leptonychotes weddellii
AGGCAGGGGGGGTGTATGTGTGAGAGAGAGAGACAAAGAGAGACAGAGACAGAGACTTCCTATTTGCTTTCCCAAGCCGTCCTCTTTACTACGTTTATAAGTTTTTCTCCACACAGGATTTGAACTCACAATCTTTCTTTTTTTTTTTTTTTTTTTAAGATTTTATTTATTTGACAGAGAGCGAGCGAGCACAAGCAGGTGGAG
>NW_027978775.1:0-204 GCF_054177405.1 Leptonychotes weddellii
GGGGATAGCCTGGTGATGGGTATTAAAGAGGGCACGTACTGAATGGAGCACTGGGTGTTATACGCAAATAATGAATCATGGAACACTACATCAAAAACTAATGATGTAATATATGGTGATTAACATAACATAAAAAAAAGAAATATTTAGCGGTTTAAATAGGCAGCATAAAGTACTTAAGTGGATATGTTTCTGGTAGGGTCA
>NW_027978776.1:0-204 GCF_054177405.1 Leptonychotes weddellii
AACCGCCTGCGATATTCTGTTTGTAGAGATCCAGATCTTCTTACATCTCAGGCTGGTTTCGTGGGTGCTCAGAGTGGTCTGGTAGATATCCAGCACAATTCTGGGGACCAGCTGGAATAGGGTCCCCTACTCCTCCGCCATCTTTTCCTCCCTCCCCAAACTTTTTGTTAGAGTTCAGAAGTATAGGAATTGAGAATAAGCATT
>NW_027978777.1:0-204 GCF_054177405.1 Leptonychotes weddellii
AATAGCAAAATTCTCTTAGGAATTTCATTTTAGTTTTGATTCTGCCTATATATTTTGTTTTGAAGAAGATCATTTTAGGGGCAGAGCAAGATGGCGGAGGAGTAGGAGACCTGGATTTCGTCTCCTCTCAGGAATTCAGCTGGATAGGGATCAAACCATTCTGAACACCTACAAACTCAACAGGAGATCGAAGAAAGGAATAGC
>NW_027978778.1:0-1089 GCF_054177405.1 Leptonychotes weddellii
GTGAAATTCACCCAGGTACTCAATCCAATTTACTGGCTCCTTGCAGATGAATCAGTGTGAAAGGTGTGCAGGGCGTTGTTTCCACTACTTAAGTTTCAGTGGGTGAAAAGTACACTAAGAGCTCCCAGGGAGAAGTTGAACCCACACTGTTCATCAGCCACTCAAGGAACTGATGGCAGGAAGGCTCATAAACCCTTCTGAAGCAAAATCCAAGAACACAATCTGTTCGGCTGCAGAAGTGAAACAGGCCCTGGTCCTCTCCTTCCACCAATCCATCACCTGAAGACATGCTTTACCTGCAAAATCCGTTATTCCCATTTTTACCGCTCCTTCTGTCTGAAATGACGTTTTCTACCCCCCCCTCCCCGTAAAATCCCATACCTGGAGGCCCAGGTGAGGCTGTGCAACCTCAGAGCAGCTTTCTTTCATCACATGCACAACTAAAACCAATAACTGAATAGCCCTTGATTCCACAATGGCTTTTAGAATTTGATCAAGGGTGATCGGGAATTCTTTTCTGGGTGGTTTATGTGTTTATATCCCTTGACGGCAATATATCCAGGCCCTTGGTGACAGACCCGGTGTCAAAACCTTTCTGTATTCTTCAGCATCACACACATTTAAGATACTTGCTATATGATACTGGGAATGTGGACACAGCGGGCTGGCCCTGAGGAGGCCCAGTGTGAATACCACCTGGTCAGTAGAGGCCTTAGCTTGAAGGCCGCTTTTGGCATGGCTTCACTTTCCATTAGGATACTCCTAACCAATGCTGAATGAATCCAAAGCAACCACCTCCCTCAGGGATTGGAGAAATGAAAAAGATCTCTTAAGCAAAGGCATCTACCATGAGAAGCTGATCCACTTACGGCGACTGAGGGTTCTGACCCCCAAAGTCTAAGCCCCAGCTTGCATTTGAGAAGCAAAGGTAAGATGGTCATAGATTTCCCCTCTGCTCTGAGATCAGAATTTCCTTCAGTGTTTCCAAAGAGTATGTACCCATGAAACACCCCCAGAAAAAGATGTGGTGGATGCTATACATTACATCTCCAACAAGGAGATTCAAAATGCTCCTGGAGTTAGCAAA
This sequence comes from Leptonychotes weddellii, assembly GCF_054177405.1. NCBI lineage: Eukaryota > Metazoa > Chordata > Mammalia > Carnivora > Phocidae > Leptonychotes > Leptonychotes weddellii. Next base: position 1,088 of record NW_027978778.1, read on the forward strand.
GG
>NW_027978779.1:0-204 GCF_054177405.1 Leptonychotes weddellii
CTCCCCCAAATTTGGTATCTTAATGGTGATCCCATGGTCGCTTTGTCCCTGGGCCAGAGACTCAGCCAACCCTTGGATGTCCCTTTGACTCCTCACACCCACAGGGCCCCACATTGTTATCAGCATCTCCCCCAAAATTGTCCCTTCTCTCACATCCGCATTTCAAGGTCTGCTCCACCTAATCCCCAGCCCAGAGCCCTGGAC
>NW_027978780.1:0-204 GCF_054177405.1 Leptonychotes weddellii
AATAAAGGGCGCCTGGGTGGCTCAGTTGGTTAAGCGACTGCCTTCGGCTCAGGTCATGATCCTGGAGTCCCGGGATCGAGTCCCGCATCGGGCTCCCTGCTCGGCGGGGAGTCTGCTTCTCCCTCTGACCCTCCTCCCTCTCATGCTCTCTGTCTCTCATTCTCTCTGTCTCAAATAAATAAATAAAATCTTTAAAAAATAAAT
>NW_027978781.1:0-204 GCF_054177405.1 Leptonychotes weddellii
AAGTAAAAGGATAATTTGTGAAGAAAATTTTTATCTGTAGTCACAGAACATATTAAAATGCCAGTTGAGGGGGGCAGAGCAAGATGGCGGAAGAGTAGGAGACCTGGATTTCGTCTCCTCTCAGGAATTCAGCTGGATAGGGATCAAACCATTCTGAACACCTACAAACTCAACAGGAGATCGAAGAAAGGAATAGCAACAACT
>NW_027978782.1:0-204 GCF_054177405.1 Leptonychotes weddellii
AAGTGTTAGAGCCATAATTCCAGGCCAGTCGCTCTGGCTCTAGTCTGCTGTTAAACCCTGCCATATTGTATAAGGGCCCAAAATATTCTGGGGCCTATGGGAAAGTGGATTGAAAAGCTTGGCTTTGATGGAAAAACTAAAGTAACTGGGAAAATGCATATCCTAGAAAGGATTTTATTTCTAAGAAATGGAGCAAAAATGTAT
>NW_027978783.1:0-204 GCF_054177405.1 Leptonychotes weddellii
GCGCCTGGGTGGCTCAGTTGGTTAAGCGACTGCCTTCAGCTCAGGTCATGATCCTGGAGTCCCTGGATCGAGTCCCGCATCGGGCTCCCTGCTCAGCAGGGAGCCTGCTTCTCCCTCTGACCCTCCCCCCTCTCATGTGCTCTCTGTCTCTCTCATTCTCTCTGTCTCAAATAAATAAATAAAATCTTTAAAAAAAAAAAAAAA
>NW_027978784.1:0-204 GCF_054177405.1 Leptonychotes weddellii
GTTCGCACTCACCGGGGTGTTCACACTCACTGCATGTTCATACTCACTGGCTGTTCACACTCACTGGGTGTTTGCACTCACTGGGTGTTCGCACTCACTGGGGTGTTCACACTCACCGGGGTGTTTGCACTCACTGCGTGTTCACGCTCACTGGGTGTTCACACTCACAGTGCTTCCTCTGCAGAGTGGTCTTGTCAGGAAGAA
>NW_027978785.1:0-204 GCF_054177405.1 Leptonychotes weddellii
AGACGTCCAGCAGGTACTGCTCATGCCATGGCTGCTGCAGGCCGTGGGGCTTGAGGTGTGCCGCACCCCCTGTCTGGAGGATGTGGTCGATCCAGCCCACCAGCCTCTGAGCAGGGGTCAGGGGGTGGGAGCGCCTGATGATGCTGGCGGCCACTGCTGCTGACTTGTACCTGTTGGCAGAGACAGAGGCAGGGTGTTAACTCA
>NW_027978786.1:0-204 GCF_054177405.1 Leptonychotes weddellii
TATTGAGGGGGGTCTGGGTGGCTCAGTCGGTTAAGCGTCTGCCTTCGGCTCAGGTCATGATCCCAGCCCTGGGGTTGGGCTCCCATCTCAGTAGGGAGTCTGCTTCTCACTATTCCTCTCCCTCTGCCCCTCTCCCCCTGCTCGTGTTCTGTCTCAAAATCTTTTAAAAAAATTTTTATTGTGCATATTTCATTTTACTATCCA
>NW_027978787.1:0-204 GCF_054177405.1 Leptonychotes weddellii
ACTGATTTTAATATATATGATTAAATAGATCTATTAAATTATAAGTTATAAATATGTAATAGATTTAATTTTATATTTATATGTTATCAAGGCAGAATGAGTAGAAGTATATTACTCCCTTGTTTTTAGAATTTGTTGAAAATAATGTTTCAGGTTTGTCATTTGACTTTTCATGTTTTTGGTGATTTTTTTTTTTTTTAAGAT
>NW_027978788.1:0-204 GCF_054177405.1 Leptonychotes weddellii
CGCCTGGGTGGCTCAGTTGGTTAAGCGACTGCCTTCGGCTCAGGTCATGATCCTGGAGTCCCGGGATCGAGTCCCGCATCGGGCTCCCTGCTCGGCAGGGAGCCTGCTTCTCCCTCTGACCCTTCCCCCTGTCATGTGCTCTCTGTCTCTCTCATTCTCTCTGTCTCAAATAAATAAATAAAATCTTAAAAAAAAAAAAAAAAA
>NW_027978789.1:0-1089 GCF_054177405.1 Leptonychotes weddellii
TTGCCCTGCAGAAAGCCTGCGTGACCCCATTTCTGGCTTCTCCATCACACAGTCCCAGACACTGTGCATGACACTAGGTGTGGGGGCGCTGGATGCCCCACTCTTGGCAGAGACGGAATTTCCCACAGGGCTGGCTGTAAGTCAGGTTTAATTTGATGTCAGGAAAATAAAGCACTGGGTATTTCTTGCGCACCTGAGCGTGTGGCCTGCGATCTTGACGCACTGCACCTGCAGCAGGGCCCCCACATCCCTGCGTGAGACCGAGCACCAGTGTATGAAGCTCTCCTGGAGAGAGTGTGCCTCGAGGCTGAATGAGTCAAGAAACAAAGTGGATGCAGGTCTGGTGGAGACGCTTCTGGAATGCCTGGACCTGCCCTGATGCCACAGCCGGGAGCCACAGGTGGCTGTTTGTAAATTAATTCCAAGGAAGTGAAATTTCCAATTAGCCACATTTCGAGTACTTGATAGCCCCAGGTGTCCAGCGGCCACCGTCCTGGCCAGTGCATAGCTCCATCATGGCAGAAAGTTCTGGTGCTAATGAGCACAGGGCAGTTCCCCGGGGAGCATCGGGAAACAAACTTTCTCCATGACGCCTGACAGCCGTGAAGACCTCCATCGTTTTTTAGAGACGGCTCTAAGCATTTCCAAGATTGAGCATGGAAGAAGAGGCTTAGAGAAAACATGGCAAAAAACAAAGCTCTGTGCAGAGGAAGTGTGTGTGCCGTTGGTTTCCACCCAGCCTGCATAGGGATTTTGTGGCCACTTTGTTCTTCGAGGCACACCCATGGGTCCCTCCTTCTGAGGCCTTCCAGGATGCTCTTTTTTTTTTTTTTTTAAAGATTTTATTTATTGGGCGCCTGGGTGGCTCAGTTGGTTAAGCGACTGCCTTTGGCTCAGGTCATGATCCTGGAGTCCCGGGATCGAGTCCCGCATGGGGCTCCCTGCTCGGCAGGGAGTCTGCTTCTCCCTCTGACCCTCCTCCCTCTCATGCTCTCTGTCTCTCATTCTCTCTGTCTCAAATAAATAAATAAAATCTTTAAAAAAAAAAGATTTTATTTATTTATTTGACAGAGACAGAGACAGCGAGAG
>NW_027978790.1:0-204 GCF_054177405.1 Leptonychotes weddellii
GGGGCGCCTGGGTGGCTCAGTCGTTAAGCGTCTGCCTTCGGCTCAGGTCATGATTCCAGGTCCTGGGATCGAGCCCCGCATCGGGCTCCCTGCTCCGCGGGAAGTCTGCTTCTCCCTCTCCCACTCCCCCTGCTTGTGTTCCCTCTCTCGCTGTGTCTCTCTCTCTGTCAAATAAATAAAATAAAATCTTTAAAAAAAAAAAAA
>NW_027978791.1:0-204 GCF_054177405.1 Leptonychotes weddellii
GGGCGCCTGGGTGGCTCAGTTGGTTAAGCGACTGCCTTCGGCTCAGGTCATGATCCTGGAGTCCCGGGATCGAGTCCCGCATCGGGCTCCCTGCTCGGCGGGGAGCCTGCTTCTGCCTCTGACCCTCCCCCCTCTCATGTGCTCTCTCTCTCTCATTCTCTCTGTCTCAAATAAATAAATAAAATCTTTAAAAAAAAAAAAAAA
>NW_027978792.1:0-204 GCF_054177405.1 Leptonychotes weddellii
CCTGCTTCTCCCTCTCCCCCTGCTTGTGTTCCCTCTCTCGCTCTCTCTGTCAAATGAATAAAATAAAATCTTAAAAAAAAAAAAAAAAAGATTTTTATTTATTTGTCATAGCGCGAGCGCACAAGCAGGGGGAGCGCCAGGCACAGGGAGAAGCAGACTCCCCGCTGAGCAGGGAGCCCGGTGTGGGACTCGATCTCAGGACCC
>NW_027978793.1:0-204 GCF_054177405.1 Leptonychotes weddellii
AAAATAAATAATCCAGTTAAGAAATGGGCATGAACAGACATTTCTCCAAAGAAGACATACAAAAATGGATAACAGACACATGAAAAAGTGCTCAATATCGCTCGGCATCAGGGAAATCCAAATCAAAACCTCAATGAGATACCACCTCACACCAGTCAGAATGGCTAAAATTAACAAGTCAGGAAATGACAGATGTTGGTGGGG
>NW_027978794.1:0-204 GCF_054177405.1 Leptonychotes weddellii
TAGTCGCCTTCATTACTCTTATTATAATTGTCTAGATGACATTGCAAGAGGTACGTCGTGACACAGATGTCGTGAGGCCCCAACAGCGACAGGGCTTTGCGTGGGGCAGTCAGGAATGGCTTCGTGGAGGAGGGAGCTTGAGGCAGAACCGGGCGGGGCGGGGGCTTTGAAGGGAGGAGGAGGGAAGGGCCCTGCGTGGACAAA
>NW_027978795.1:0-204 GCF_054177405.1 Leptonychotes weddellii
CCCCATGGGTCACCTCGTGGGAGAGACAACAGACTGTCTTCATCGCTCACTCAGGGTCCATTACTTGTGTAGCCGAGAGCATTCTTAGTGGATATAGTGGGTGACAGCAGAATATTTGAGAAGCCTGGGAGCCTAACTAGGAAAATCAACACGGCATTGATGACCCTTGTGCGAATGTTGCCCTAGAAGGCGGGACAACCGAAA
>NW_027978796.1:0-204 GCF_054177405.1 Leptonychotes weddellii
ACTGGTGTGAGGTGGTATCTCATTGAGGTTTTGATTTGGATTTCCCTGATGCCAAGCGATGTTGAGCACTTTTTCATATGCCTGTTGGCCATTTGGATGTCTTCTTTGAAAAAATGTCTGTTCATGCTTTCTGCCCATTTCTTGATTGGATTATTTGTTCTTTGGGTGTTGAGTTTAGGAAGTTCTTTATAGATTTTGGATACT
>NW_027978797.1:0-204 GCF_054177405.1 Leptonychotes weddellii
TATTCAGGGGGGTCTGGGTGGCTCAGTCGGTTAAGCGTCTGCCTTCGGCTCAGGTCATGATCCCAGCCCTGGGGTTGGGCTCCCATCTCAGTAGGGAGTCTGCTTCTCACTATTCCTCTCCCTCTGCCCCTCTCCCCCTGCTCGTGTTCTGTCTCAAAATCTTTTAAAAAAATTTTTATTGTGCATATTTCATTTTACTATCCA
>NW_027978798.1:0-204 GCF_054177405.1 Leptonychotes weddellii
AGGAATTCAGTAAAGTAGCAGGATATAAAATCAATGCACAGAAGTCAGTGGCATTCCTATACACCAACAACAAGACAGAAGAAAGAGAAATTAAGGAGTCGATCCCATTTACAATTGCACCCAAAACCATAAGATACCTAGGAATAAATCTAACCAAAGAGACAAAGGATCTGTACTCAGAAAACTATAAAATACTCATGAAAG
>NW_027978799.1:0-204 GCF_054177405.1 Leptonychotes weddellii
ATATTAAAAAAAAAAAAGATTTTATTTATTTGACACAGAGAGAGAGATAGTGAGACAGAGAACACAAGCTGGGGAGTGCTAGGCAGGCAGAGGGAGAGGGAGAAGCAGGCTCTCCGCCGAGCAAGGAGCCTGATACGGGACTCAATCCCAGGACCCTGGGATCATGACCCGAGCTGAAGGCAGCCGCTTAACAGACTGAGCCAC
>NW_027978800.1:0-1089 GCF_054177405.1 Leptonychotes weddellii
GGTAGACGAACCATGAGAGACGATGGACTCTGAAAAACAAACTGAGGGTTCTAGAGGGGAGGGGGGTGGGAGGATGGGTTGGCCTGGTGGTGGGTATTGAGGAGGGCACGTTCTGCATGGAGCACTGGGTGTTGTGCACGAACAATGAATCATGGAACACTTCATCTAGAACTAATGATGTAATGTATGGGGATTAACAGAAGATTAAAAAAATAAATAAATAAATAAATAAAGTTATACTTAAAAAAAAAAAAAAAGAATATATCAGTGACCTCATTTCCATTCCTGGATTTTTTGCTGGTTCTCTGTGTCATCTCTTAACCTCTTAGCTTCTTCCATCTGTGAAATGACAATAGCCACCTCCTCCATCACAAAGAGGATTAATGAGATGTCTAAGGAATATTTTAGCTATTTAGAAAATGTGCCAAACATTCTGCATTCTTGACCATGACCTTGACTGGCACCCTTGAATCCTTTCGTACCCTAATTGGGAATTAACATCCAATAAAAGATGATTGGGGGAAAAAAAGTGCCAAGAAAAGGTACTTTTTGTAAAAACATCTTTAAGAAGTGTCATTTCCTATGGAATCATTGAAAGGCTCCTTTAGTGAAAATATCAAGTTTTTGAGAAAATGCTTAAGATAAAGCTATGAGAGTATCTTAACATTTTTATATTTTATTTGAAATATTTTAGTTATTGACATTGATAAGCTCAAAGTTTTAAATACAACTGTGTTTATTCTTTGAGTGTTACACAAAATCATTTAAAAGGAGAAAATATCTTAATGAAGACTTAAAAGAGTGAATGAATAAAGAATGATGAGATAGATTGAGGAGTAGTGTCTAAGAGCTGGTAGAAGAGTGGTGATTTTACTTAAAGTAACCAGTCGAAATGACTCACCATGATGAGGGTGTGCTCTGAGGATAAAAAGAGCTATATAGACTGTGAAAATACCTTTATGCTTTAGAATGCAGGCAGCTCTCCTGTAGATCTTGTGATGGCCATGGCATTTTACACCTCAAAGTTGATTGCCAACCATTAGTTACATGTGAATATTGAGAAATTACAGCTTTCTTAGTAAAGACCAC
>NW_027978801.1:0-204 GCF_054177405.1 Leptonychotes weddellii
CAAACCCAGTTCCGGTCTACACTGGGGACAACACGAAGGTGCTCATCAGCAAACTGGAGAGGTCCAAGTAGAGGCGGCCACTGCAGTTAGAGGACTCAGGATGTGTCACCCAGGAAAGAACAAAGGTGTGTACACCAGAAAGTGAACGCTTGGAAGGGCCTAGAAACCTTCTACAAGCTTCTGACAAAGAGGAGGAATACAGTC
>NW_027978802.1:0-204 GCF_054177405.1 Leptonychotes weddellii
ATTTTGAACCTAAAGACACCTCCAGATTGAAAGTGAGGGGATGGAGAACAATTTACCATGCCAAAGAACCTCAAAATAAGGCTGGGGTATCAATCCTCATATCAGACAAATTAGATTTCAAACCAAAGACTGTACTAAGAGATGTAGAGGGACACTATACTATATTTAAAGGGTCTATCCAACAAGAAAATCTAACAATTGTAA
>NW_027978803.1:0-204 GCF_054177405.1 Leptonychotes weddellii
CTGTCGATGGACATCTTGGCTCTTTCCACAGTTTGGCTATTGTGGACATTGCTGCTATAAACATCGGGGTGCACGTACCCCTTCGGATCCCTACTTTTGTATCTTTGGGGTAAATACCCAGTAGTGCAATTGCTGGATCATAGGGTAGCTCTATTTTCAACTTTTTGAGGAACCTCCATACAGTTTTCCAGAGTGGCTGCACCA
>NW_027978804.1:0-204 GCF_054177405.1 Leptonychotes weddellii
ATTTAATGATAGCAATATACGTGGCTCTTTCCTTACAGGTGAGGTGATGAGGTGGCTGGTCTAATAGCTGTCCTTTTGAGGCCGTGATGAGCATCAGTGCTACTCAGAATTGCTGCAGAAACTGCAATGTCATATTAAAATGCCAGTGGTTTCATTTGCAACGATGTGGATGGAACTGGAGGGTATTATGCTGAGCGAAGTAAG
>NW_027978805.1:0-204 GCF_054177405.1 Leptonychotes weddellii
TGAGCCACCCAGGGGCCCCTTGGAGTCATGGGACTTTGTATCCACGTGCCAAGTGTACTGTGGGTCACCCACAGCTCCCACTCAAGGGGAAGCCCTTGTGCATGCGTCATTGGGCCCTATGATGGCCCGCTAGCCACACATGTTTAGACTGAAGGTCAGGGACTCCTCTGACCCAAAGCAACAAATCCATAGTCGGGCCAGCAA
>NW_027978806.1:0-204 GCF_054177405.1 Leptonychotes weddellii
ACTGCTGTGAGGTGGTATCTCATTGAGGTTTTGATTTGGATTTCCCTGATGCCAAGCGATGTTGAGCACTTTTTCATATGCCTGTTGGCCATTTGGATGTCTTCTTTGAAAAAATGTCTGTTCATGCTTTCTGCCCATTTCTTGATTGGATTATTTGTTCTTTGGGTGTTGAGTTTAGGAAGTTCTTTATAGATTTTGGATACT
>NW_027978807.1:0-204 GCF_054177405.1 Leptonychotes weddellii
CCCATGGCTGTTTTCCATCTCAGATTGATGGGAAATCCCTCCAGCCAAGAGCACTAATAGACCTTTCTGCCTGTGCTATTTCAATTCACTTATGCCCACACTAATTTCTTCTAATATTATACTCAGATTGTTTCTTACTGGTTTATATTTTCAAAACTTGTTGCTATTTCAATTAAAAGTATCTTCACCAAGGACCAAAGTGAA
>NW_027978808.1:0-204 GCF_054177405.1 Leptonychotes weddellii
ATATGCAAACAATGAATCATGGAACACTACATCAAAAACTAATGATGTAATGTATGGTGATTAAAATAATAATAAAAAATTTTTAAAAAAAAAAGATTCTGTCTCTCCCTCTCCCTCTGCCCCTACCCCCTGTGCACACGCTCTCGCTCCAAATAAATAAATAAATAAAATCCCAATGGTATTTTTCACAGAAATAGAAAAAAC
>NW_027978809.1:0-204 GCF_054177405.1 Leptonychotes weddellii
GACATTGCTGCTATAAACATCGGGGTGCACGTACCCCTTCGGATCCCTACTTTTGTATCTTTGGGGTAAATACCCAGTAGTGCAATTGCTGGATCATATGGTAGCTCTATTTTCAACTTTTTGAGGAACCTCCATACAGTTTAAGGAAAGAGCTTTTTTGAGGTATAATAGACATATTACATTAGTTCCTGGTATATAACATAA
>NW_027978810.1:0-204 GCF_054177405.1 Leptonychotes weddellii
GTGCCGATCCCCACATATTCTGCCTTTTCTCCATTTGCTGAGGATGAACTGTCTGTGCTTCTAAGTCCAAGCCCCATACTTTCTCATCCTCTCTCATCAGCTCATTAACATCACTTATCTCCTCTTTCCTATAGCAACATTTTTTTTTCCTTTTCTACTGGACTGTTTCCCCCAGCATACAAATATGCTGTTATTTCTCTCATA
>NW_027978811.1:0-1089 GCF_054177405.1 Leptonychotes weddellii
ATGGAACACTACATCAAAAACTAATGATGTAATGTATGGGGATTAACATAACATAATAAAAAAATAAAATAAAAAAATAATAATAAAAACCTGAAACTGATAAAGCAGAGCATCAACAGCTGTGAAGTCTGGAGAGGGTTAACAGGTAGTCATTTTTTTAAATTACACTGTTTTTGATGTTCTGTTTATTTAAAACATTCTGTAATTTTAGGGGCATCTGGGTGGCTCAGTCAGTTAAGTGTCTGACTTCGGCTCAGGTCATGATGTCAGAGTCCTAGGATTGAGCCCCATATCAGGCTTTTCTCTCTCCCTCTCCCTCTGTCCCTCCCCATGCTCATCCTCTCTCTCTCAAATGAATAAAATCCTTTAAAAAAATAAACTAATATATAGAATGTGAACAGCTTGTAATGCTTAATTTCTTTTTTTATTATTTTTTATTACGTTATATTAGTCACCATACAGTACATCATTAGTTTTTGCTTAATTTCTTGATCAGACATAGTAGTTATGTGGGTTCATTCCACTTTAAGAAAATTCATTAATTAGTGCACCTTTCTTTGTGTTTGTTATACTTCGATAAAAATGTTTACTTCTGAAAAAAATAAAACATTTGGTAATTTTATAAATAGAAACAGACTGGGAAGGCGCCTGAAGATTCTGTCTGGGGAGCACCTGGGTGGCGCAGTCGGTTAAGCATCCAACTCTTGGTTTCAGCTCAGATCATGAACTCAGGGTTGTGAGATCATGCCCTGCTTTGGGTCCATGTGAGACACTATGAATGCCAGGCAGGGAGCTGTTTCTCAGCTGTGGTGCTGAAAATAAAACCATCACTCAACCTCCAATAACAACAGAAGATTCTCCAGCAACTCCTTTGATTCTCCTGAGACCTCCACTGTTTAACCCTTTCCCAGAAGAGGTGATTCTAACTTATGGACCTTCTTTTCTGCGTTTATGGGGAAAGTAATGCTCCCAATATTGACAATTTCCCTTTTCTCCACTCTTGTACTCAATATCTCCTTGTCTAAAAAATAGATAGATAAATAAATAAATAAATAAATCTTAAAAAAAGAAAGATTCTGTCTGGATCTC
>NW_027978812.1:0-204 GCF_054177405.1 Leptonychotes weddellii
AGGCAGGGGGGGTGTATGTGTGAGAGAGAGAGACAAAGAGAGACAGAGACAGAGACTTCCTATTTGCTTTCCCAAGCCGTCCTCTTTACTACGTTTATAAGTTTTTCTCCACACAGGATTTGAACTCACAATCTTTCTTTTTTTTTTTTTTTTTTTAAGATTTTATTTATTTGACAGAGAGCGAGCGAGCACAAGCAGGGGGAG
>NW_027978813.1:0-204 GCF_054177405.1 Leptonychotes weddellii
GGGGAGTCTGCTTCTCCCTCTGACCCTCCCCCCTCTCATGTGCTCTCTCTCTTTCTCGCTCTCTCAAATAAATGAATAAAAATCTTTAAAAAAAATAAAATATTTATCTCTTTTCAACTGCAGATTCTTTGAAGGTAGGGACCACCCCATTTTTGCTAGTTTAAAAATCAAATATTCTGCATTGTTATTCCTATAAACATGTAA
>NW_027978814.1:0-204 GCF_054177405.1 Leptonychotes weddellii
GATTATTCTCAGCTTCTAGAAACTGCCCTCAGTCCTTGGTTCATGGTCCCCTTCTTCTGTCTTCCAAGCCAAAAAGAGTGGGTCGAGTCTCTCTGGCACTCCTAACATCTCCCTTGATTCTCTCCTGCTGTATCTATCTCTGACCTCAGCTGGGAAAGGTTTCCCACTGTTAAAGGCTCATGATTACACTGGGCCACACGGAGA
>NW_027978815.1:0-204 GCF_054177405.1 Leptonychotes weddellii
ACCCCAAAAAACCTAATAACTAAAATTTTTTTACCAAAGGGCACATTAATTACAATTTTTAAAAAAATATGCACTGTTAAGGAAAGATTATACTGAGGTCTACACAAAACTAATAATCCATATAACAGTAATTACTGTTACTGTTCTAGAAATTAATTATGAATAAAATACACTGAGTCTATATTGTAGGTTTTTTTTTCCAAC
>NW_027978816.1:0-204 GCF_054177405.1 Leptonychotes weddellii
ACATGGGGCTCCCGGCTCAGCGGGGAGCCTGCTTCTCCCTCTGACCCTCTCCCCTCTCATGCTGTTTCTCTCTCTCTCTCTCTCTCAAATAAATAAATAAAATTTAAAAAAAAGAACTTACGGGAAGTAGTGCCTGCTTGGATAATTGTCTCTGCTTTTAGACACTGAGGGCAAGAATTTTTGAATATTCTCAACTCAAGTTCT
>NW_027978817.1:0-204 GCF_054177405.1 Leptonychotes weddellii
CCACGGGGGTGGCTGGGTGATAGACATTGGGGAGGGTATGTGCTATGGTGAGCGCTGTGAATTGTGTAAGACTGATGAATCACAGACCTGTACCCCTGAAACAAATCATACATTATATGTTAATTTAAAAAAAAGAAAGAAAATAACTGCCCATTTAGAAATCTAGATCCAAAATGACTTATGGGCTATTTTAATCTGACTCAG
>NW_027978818.1:0-204 GCF_054177405.1 Leptonychotes weddellii
AGCCGGGTGATGGGTATTAAAGAGGGCACGTTCTACATGGAGCACTGGGTGTTATGCACAAACAATGAATCATGGAACACTACATCTAAAACTAATGATGTAATGTAGGTGATTAACATAACAATAAAAAAATTAAAAAAAAAGATCAAGCCCTTTTTTCACCTAAGTAAATGTCAGGCGTGAATAATCGTTCATGGTTGGAAA
>NW_027978819.1:0-204 GCF_054177405.1 Leptonychotes weddellii
AAAGAAATTTCGGCTTTAAAATAAAGTCTAAGGCAGGTTCTAAGAAGCGAAGTTTCTTTCCATGGCAGTGAATGGCCAGTCAGTGCAGGCAATCCGGAACCAAGTGGACCAGCTGCTGGCACAACCTCCAGCCAGGCCATCAATAGCCTGACCCCCCTTGACCTCACCGGTTATATTTCAAGTTCCAGCGCGTTTCTCCCCTGG
>NW_027978820.1:0-204 GCF_054177405.1 Leptonychotes weddellii
ACAGGTTGGGAGAAAATATTGGCCAAAAACATATATGATAAAGAACTGTTACTAGAATATACAAATGAATCTCAAAACTCAACCATAAGAAAACGAACAACCTAATTTAAAAATGGGCAAAAAATATGACCAGACACCTCACCAAAGAAGATATAAAGATGGAAAATAAGCATAGAAAGGAATGCTAAACAAATGCTGGCAAGG
>NW_027978821.1:0-204 GCF_054177405.1 Leptonychotes weddellii
TAGGGCGCCTGGGTGGCTCAGTTGGTTAAGCGACTGCCTTCGGCTCAGGTCATGATCCTGGAGTCCCGGGATCGAGTCCCACGTCGGGCTCCCTGCTCGGCAGGGAGTCTGCTTCTCCCTCTGACCCTCCCCCCTCTCATGCTCTCTCTCTCTCTCATTCTCTCTCTCAAATAAATAAATAAAATCTTTAAAAAAAAAAAAAAA
>NW_027978822.1:0-1089 GCF_054177405.1 Leptonychotes weddellii
AATTATGTGCAGAGCAACCTTAAACCAATATCTCATCATTTGTAACTTATCTGCTTATATCCTGCCTTCTGGGATTATACTTTGAAATATATATGTGTGTGTGTATCTTTGTTTTTAGAAGTTCTATTTTGTTCTTCACATCTGTTGCCTGATGAATCTCCATAATCTCTTGTTTTCCTGTCATACTTTCATATTCCCATCCAATTTCTTTAAAATATGAAATACCATTATTGCATGTACCCTGAATCTGAGAAATAAGACATATACAAACTCCATAAATCTGATTAAAAACCTACTTTATTGTTTCTGGAAGTTCCCATTCATGGGATGGGTTTTATTTTCTCATCTGTTTAGTAATTTCGTGGGTATGAGTAGGAATTCATGTTCCTTGGAACTTTACCTATGGGGATTCTTTAAGGACTGGGCTTAAAAAAATCTTTCTTCTAATAAGAATTTGCGTTTTACTCCAGATGCTTTAAGTACAATTAAATTGGGATCGCTGTGAACGAATTTGGAGGGATGGGGGGCCATATAAGTGGTGTACATTCCTGCCCAGGTCCACTCAAGTGCAGGACTTGGGGTAGGAATTCTCATGCAAGATACTGTTTTGTGTGTGTGTGTGTGTGTGTGGTTTTCCTTGTTCCACCCACAGATAGGATGGAGAGGGGATTCTGTCCCTACCTTCTCCTTCTTGTTTTTTTTTTTTTTTTTTTCGTGGCTTAACTCAGAGTTTCATCCCTACCCGTGTCCTGGCTTCATGAGACATGGTTGGCTGTCACTGATGGACCTCCTGCTCTTCTGGCCCCAGGCCTTGTCATCTTTATCCTTCTCTGTGGCCTGTAAACCTCAACCTGTTTGCCACCTGAGACTGGATGACTCCATCCCTTTCTCACCCAGGCAGATTCCAATCCCTCCCCCTATGGATTTCAGCTTTCTTGTCCTGTCTCTCACCTTCAGGAGATTTTCTGATTTTCTGCCACCTCAACTATGCATTAGATTTTCAATGTTTTATTCAGCATTTTTTAGTTGTGCTCCTTGTCTGCAATTCTGCACGAGTCCCTCTTTATCTTTTACTTCTACTGGGCTCTC
>NW_027978823.1:0-204 GCF_054177405.1 Leptonychotes weddellii
CAGAGTCCATCATCTCTCATGATTCGTCTCCCCCACCGATTTCCCTGACTTCACTTCTCCCTTCTTACTGTCTTCTTTTTTTTTTTTAAACATATAATGTATTATTTGTTTCAGAGGTACAGGTCTGTGATTCAACAGTCTTACACAATTCACAGTGCTCACCATAGCACATACCCTCCCCAGTGTCTATCACCCAGCCCCCCC
>NW_027978824.1:0-204 GCF_054177405.1 Leptonychotes weddellii
ACCCAACCCCCCACCCCCCTCCCCTCTAGAACCCTCATTTGTTTCTCAGAGTCCATAGTCTCATGGTTCGTCTCCCCCTCCGATTTACCCTGCTTCATTCTTTCCCTCCTGCTATCTTCTTTTTTTTTTTTTTTAACATATAATGTATTTGTTTCAGAGGTACAGGTCTGTGATTCAACAGTCTTATACAATTCACAGCACTCA
>NW_027978825.1:0-204 GCF_054177405.1 Leptonychotes weddellii
AGAGAGAATTTCAGGCAGACTCCAGGGTCAGTGGGGAGCCTCATGTGGGGCTCAATCCCACTACCCTGCGATCATGACCTGAGCCAATATCAAGAGTTGGTCACTTAACCGACTGAGCCACCTAGGCGCCCCACATTTAGCATCTTTTAATAGCCCCTCTTGGCCAAGACTATGTATTCTTTTTTTTTTTTTTTTTTTTACAGG
>NW_027978826.1:0-204 GCF_054177405.1 Leptonychotes weddellii
AGTTTTCAGTGAGTTGTGATCTGTGTTCTGGTGGAGGGTCTCCCCTCGATGCCGATGGCTGCTGGCCACCAGGATGGCGCTCGTGGAAGGCGGGGGCGGCCGTGCCAGTTCCTTCAGCTAAGACAAGAATGACGTTTGTCCCGTCCATGGACCGTTCCTGTCACACGTGATTTCTCTGCAGCAGGTGGTGCTGTTTGATTGCAT
>NW_027978827.1:0-204 GCF_054177405.1 Leptonychotes weddellii
AGGCACCCTTATCCTAAGATATTATATATAAAACAAATACGTTATTGCTATGATCACTGATGTATGATCAGGTTTATTCAAGGACAGGAGGGAAACTTCACGGGAATATGAGCAAATTCTTGACATAAGGTGACTCCTCTCTAGTAAATAAAGTAAGGAGTGCACAAACCCTACATTATGAAGCAAAATGTAATTTTCTGGGTG
>NW_027978828.1:0-204 GCF_054177405.1 Leptonychotes weddellii
AACCGGCAACGACTGGGCCAGCCCCCAGGTTAGGGTGAAAGCTGCATTAGCTTGCCCTAGAACTAAGGACTCTGGAGGTAGTGAGTTTGCTTCACCAGGAGGAGTGTACTGTACTTTTGGCGGTCATGCTCAGGATCTGGAGCACGGACTTGGAAGTCATACTGACAGAGATTTCAATTCTGGATCAGCTGAGCGACCTGGGGC
>NW_027978829.1:0-204 GCF_054177405.1 Leptonychotes weddellii
AGTGTGGGCGCCTGGGTGGCTCAGTTGGTTAAGCGACTGCCTTCGGCTCAGGTCATGATCCTGGAGTCCCGGGATCGAGTCCCGCATCGGGCTCCCTGCTCAGCAGGGAGTCTGCTTCTCCCTCTGACCCTCCTCCCTCTCATGCTCTCTGTCTCTCATTCTCTCTCTCTCAAATAAATAAAATCTTTAAAAAAAAAAAACAAA
>NW_027978830.1:0-204 GCF_054177405.1 Leptonychotes weddellii
CTCTCGACGATGGACTCTGAAAAACAAACTGAGGGTTCTAGAGGGGAGGGGGGTGGGAGGATGGGTTAGCCTGGTGATGGGTATTGAGGAGGGCACGTTCTGCATGGAGCACTGGGTGTTATGCACAAACAATGAATCATGGAACACTACATCTAAAACTAATGATGTAATGTATGGGGATTAACATAACAATAAAAAAATTAA
>NW_027978831.1:0-204 GCF_054177405.1 Leptonychotes weddellii
CACTCCCCTGCATCGGGGGGCCCATCCTCCTGTCTCTTCTCCAGGAGACCGAGGGGAGAAAGGAGTACGCGGGGAGAAAGGTGAGCCCGGCTCGCGGTCCTGGGGGCGCCTCGGGAGGCTTTGTCCACGTGGGGGTCCCAGAGCCGCAGTCAGCCTGGCAGCCTCCCCTGGGGAGGGTCTCAGACCCAAGTCCCTCTTCCGGCA
>NW_027978832.1:0-204 GCF_054177405.1 Leptonychotes weddellii
AGCCGGGTGATGGGTATTAAAGAGGGCACGTTCTGCATGGAGCACTGGGTGTTATGCACAATGAATCATGGAACACTATATCAAAAACTAATGATGTAATGTATGGTGATTAACATAACATTAAAAAAAAAAGAAATAATAATGCAAACTCCCCAAGATGTATTGTAAAGAAGGTTTAGGAGAGAGGCTGGTTAGTATTCTATA
>NW_027978833.1:0-12283 GCF_054177405.1 Leptonychotes weddellii
CCCTAAATAATCATTCTTCATATTATGGAACGGTTGGTGTAATTAACACATAGGTTCAAATGAGATGGCGTCAAGCAGTAGCTTATTGAATCTTGCTTTAAAAAATGGCTGGGGCGCCTGGGTGGCTCAGTTGGTTAGGCGACTGCCTTCGGCTCAGGTCATGATCCTGGAGTCCCGGGATCGAGTCCCGCATCGGGCTCCCTGTTCGGCGGGGGGTCTGCTTCTCCCTCTGACCCTCCTCCCTCTCATGCTCTCTGTCTCTCATTAAAAAAAGAAAAAAAAAATGGCTGATAATGACTGATTTTTGTATCATTTCCCTTTTAATTGTTATCCATTGTTTGGCCCTCCACATTCAGGATACAGTGAATTCCAATGGAACGCTTTACAAAGATTTGCTTTTGAAGGATAAAGTAAACAGAAGATAATAAATGGATAAAGGAGGTAGAGAGAATGTGTTAGAAGGTATACAAGAGCAGAGAGGAATGGGAAGGTGACGAATCCAGGCCAGGAGCCTGGAGGCAAAGGAATGAGAATCATAGGCAGATTCTTCTCTCTTAATAAAATCTAGTCCTCGTCCAAACACTAATTTATTTGGGTGCATTCTGAAGAAATACAGAGATATGCAAAAAGAGAGAGACTCTATAATGATCAAAACAACCCAATTCAGGGAGGGCAAAATCACTATCCCACCAAATCTGCTTATTAGATTAAGCTCTTAAATAAAGGGATCCATGGAGAGTGGCCAACGAGAACATACTCAGAAAATGTTATTGAAAGCTGTCCACAGCTGTGTGTGACCTTCACAACTCTGTGACCTTCACAACTCCGGCAAATATTACCACGATTTTTCTCTTTCCCATGACTGTAGCTGAGAAACTGAGAGAAAAGGTACGTTGTTTGCATAATGGCACGTAACAAGTTAGAGGCAGAACTAGAATTGGCAGACTGGAACTGAACTAGTTGTTAGAATTGTGGTTGCTACATAGGAGTGATTACAAGGATGAGTTATTACTGCAATTAAGTGCCCTGGCAAAACAAAGTGTGTGTAAAATTTCAACACTTTGGGAAAACCATTTGACATTTTTTACTGAGGCTGATAATGCTAACTCTCTATTACCCAGCTATTTCATGTCTGCTCTAGAAACGCAAGCACGTGTGCACCAGGATCCATATACAAGAATGTTCACAGCCACATTTTCATAATATCCCCAAGCTGGAAACAACTCAGATGTTCATCAACAGTGGGATGGATGATGAGTTTTGGCACATTCATACATCTGAGTGCTACAGAGCAAAGCAAATATATGAACTATAGCAACACACAAGATGGATGGATCTCACAAATAGAACTGTCAGGCCAAAGAAGAATTTACAAAAGACACACAGAATGTGATTCCATTTATACAAAACCCAAAACAGGGAACTTAGTCATGTTGTTTAGGAATGTTGACAGAGATGGTAAAATTATAAAGAAGAGAATAAACAAGATTATCTCAGCAATCAAGATGGTGATCACCTATGGTGGGGCAGAAGGCAGAGATGATCAAGAATGGACTTCTGGGGTGCCAACAATGATCTCTTTCTTGACCTGGGTGATAGTATACAGGTGTTGCTTTATAATTATTGTCCAAACCATGTTTTATGATTCTTTACATTTTTTTCCAGTAGTCTCTGAATTGACAGCCTACCTCATATACTTCTTTACTTCCTACCTCTTACTATTTCTCACACTTTGATGGTAAACTTGAATATTTGTTGTTTTATATATTTTTAAATAAGTAAAATACAAGGAGTTAAGCTGAGAATTTCTAATGAATCCAGTTGAATCAATGCACACGCTAACAGTAAGAAGTGGACTTTACTATCACACACATTTATATCAAAGTTAGGCAGATATTCAGATCAGCAAACTTCCATTCGTCTGCTGCTACCCCACGAAGACAATTCTGGCCTCATTGTAAATCTTCCCTAGAGTCAAGATCACACCATATGATCCAAAGTGATAGCCAGATGGGTGAAATAAAAACCAGAAAAGCTCTGAATACATTGACATTGACCTTCTTCGAATGAAGGCTTTGCGAATTAGGAAGGGAGAAATGCATACCACGAGATGAAAGAAAAAAGGCAAATAAGAATAAATAATACTCTTTACATCTTTAAAAAATACTGGATACGATAGGTATTGCCTATTTCATTAAGAAATGTAAATATGCCTCTGTGTTTCTCATTTGCAACTTGTACACACACAGACACACATACTCTCTCTCTGCTAAGTATAAAAATCCCTCTGTCACCTGAAGAGGGTCAAGGACACACCTGGCTGCAGTAGGCTTCTTCTCTCTCTCTCCACCTCAGGCTCCCACTCCTGCTTGTCTCCCAGGCTCTCTGAACTCCTGGACTCTGGGCAGGGCCTAAAGTAGTCTGAGGGAGGTGGCAGTCACTGTGATGTCACTGATGAAACATCTCAAAGGAACAACCTCCAAAGGTTTGAAGCTATTTGTGTTTAGGGGGAAGACAGAAGTCTGTTGACTAAGACTCTGGTCCTCTGGCTGCCTATTTGTACTAACACCACACAGACTTAACGTCTTCCCTTCCCGTTGACTTTAGGCACAATTGATGTGGATTTTAAATTTATCTTTTACATCTTCACGAATAGCTCTAACATGTATTTCAAACATCATAAACCCAGAGCGATAGACTAATATCAGATCAATGCTGAAACTGGCCACTCCCCCCTACTCATCACACAAGGGTGTAAAAAATATGACTTTATTGGGGTACCTGGGTGGCTCAGTCATTAAGCGTCTGCCTTTGGCTCAGGTCATGATCCCAGGGTCCTGGGATGGAGCCCTGCATCGAGCCCCGCATCGGGCTCCCTGCTCTGCGGGAAGCCTGCTTCTCCCTCTCCCACTCCCCCTGCTTGTGTTCCCTCTCTCGCTGTGTTTCTCTCTGTCAAATAAATAAATAAAATCTTTTTTGGGGGGGGGGGCAGCAAAGCAAGGTTTATTGGGCAATAGCAAAGTGATAGTACAGAGCTCCTGAAGAGGGAGGGGACGTGGAGGGATTGCCCAATAAATAAAATCTTTAAAAGAAAAAAAAAACTTAAAAAAAAAAATATGACCTTGTTTTACCATCCATATCCTTAACTATCTGAAATATGAAGAGTTCTCTGCCTTGCACACGCACACTCCAAATCACACGGGCACCAGAATTCAACAGACATCTCCAGCTCCTTCAGAACTGACCTTCATCCAAGCAGTGAAAGCTATCTCCTCAGTCACCTGCTCTCCATAACATTCCAGCTAAGTCGTATTTTGGAAGTTTACACATTAATATACAGTTTCATCTGAGACAGCTGTGGAAGGCATGGTTTTATCTCTGTCAGTAAACTAATCCCGCAGCAAACTTGTAGAGCAAAACTCAGTCCTTTGGAGAGACCTCAGGGGTAAAAACAGAAGCGATTGACACTAGTGCAATCGTGAGTTATGGAACCTATCTGCAAGAAATAGAAGTGTATAACTTTCCATTATAAACACTAACTAAAACTAAGCTGTTAAGATGAGTTTACGAGCAACATTCTAGATGTCTGAAGGTAAATGGAGCCCCTGAACTACTTAATGGGACTTGAAAGCACATCAGCAAAGCACTTTCCACGGGACCCCAGCAACTGTGTTTGCTCAGCAAATCCCTTCCTTACATCTGATAGAGCAAATCCCCCTCTGAATTCTCAAGTAGGGCCAATCAAAATAATGCATTCCCAGAAGGCATAAGCAAGCAAAATTCTCCATATAGTTGTGTTCATTGTCAAACCTCTCCCCACTGTGCCTTATACTCCAGAGACGTTACTAAAAGACTTTCCATCCTTTTCTTCATTTTCAACATAAACCCAGTGATAGATAATGTTAAGACAACATTCTGTCACCATACGCCTTGTAAAAAGATAGCTGGGTGAAGTGACAGATAGTATATAATAATTATAGCTCAATCGAACACTGGCACTGACATGTTGCCATCTGGCAAACCCCTTCAAATGTAGTCAGATTTCTGTCTTTTGCCTCCGAGCTCTTGCCAGATCATTTCAAAAGCTGGGAGTGTTTTCCTGGTCACCAAGCCACACCCGTACCTTTTTTTAACCACTCAAAACTATGCTGGGGGCAACCAAAAAGTTACATATGTATTACAGAACATTTGAAAATATTAAATCATACAGAAAATTTCTATTAGCTATTATCTCACCACCCAATGGGGGAAAAAAATCCTTCCTACTACTTTTTATTCGTGTTCAGGCTGCACACAGTCTCAAATTCCCAAGATATTTTTGGTAAAGGAATCTGATATGTGGAAAACCTCTATCTTTTTTGATTCACGTAGAATCAAATTCATATTATGCCGTGGGTTTGGTATTGTGTGTAGGGGACGAGCATTTATTTTGTACATGTTCAAAACAGGATTAGCTGTACAATATTTAAAACATTAAATACAATGGGGAAATGTCAACATATTCCCAAACATTGTCAATTTGTTCGAATTGGTCAATTTCAATGTAACTGGGAGGGAAAATCCTATTGCTTATTAATGAATCAGTTCAATCTGTCTACTCGGTTGTCCCATTTAAGTTGGTCCACTTTATACCAGGGACTACTCTGCCCAGTACATTGACAAATTCGCAGATAAAGCCTCAGAAGCTTCTGCATAGTAGTGGCTTATCCACTGATGTCCTGAGACAGTGGGATTACATTGAGAATTTAGCTTGTTATCAGTTTGACCTAACCCTCTCCAGAAGAATATGAAAGCCACCCAAAGTCACGTGACAACTATTCAAAGGCCTACAGGATAGTTTAGCCCTGAGGATTTGCAGGTCTCAAAAAAATAAATAAATAAATAAACATTATGGTCTCTCATTTAAGAAATTGAGAATAACAAGATTTCAAAACTCAGTGCCAAAGCAAAGGCATCCTTTTCAATTAACCTTTCTTAAGGTCTGCTGACATTTTCCTTTCTGTGAGCAGTTCCCAGGACTTAACAGCATTCATTCCCTATCAACTTTCTTTCAAGGTGCTGTTCTGCCCATCAACAAGAAGACATACTAAAAAACCTTTGACGTTATTTCTATGCCTATGAATATAGAATTCAGCCAAGGGCCCAAAATGTCAAGTAAAGGGGCTCCTGGGTGGCTCAGTCAGTTAAGCGTCTGCCTTCAGCTCAGGTCATGATCTCAGGGTCTTGGGATTGAGTCCCGCATCGGGCTCCCTGCTCAGGTGGGGAGCCTGCTTCTCCCTCTCCCTTTGCTGCTCCCACTGTGTTCTCTTGCGCTCTCTTTGCCAAATAAAGAAATAAAATCTTTTAAAAATGTCAAGTAAATAATGTTCACATTGACATTGATCCTGATGATCTACTTGGCATTAATGTACCCTCCCCTGCCCCTTCACCACCACCATACATTCTTCAGTATAGTATACCCTTTGAGAATCAATGCTGAGCTCTTGTGCTTGATTATTCCCCGTTTTCATCCACCGTTTTACTTTGCAAAAAGTGAGCACCTCAAGTCAGTCCATGATTTCTGGGTCAAGTCTATGACATGATGGAAGAAATCAGCAGGGCCTGATGAAAGGTGATAAGCTCTTAGCACATCACGGTAATGAATATGATCATGAGGACGATGCCTTTCTCATCTTCACATCTTCACATCCAGCTGCTCATGGAGCTGCTCAGAGGAAAGAAACTGCTTTCTGCTTGTGCTTTTTCATTATCCCAAACACAGAAGTACAAGCCCAGAGAAAGAGGAAACCCTATTTCTTGAAGCTCTCTCTAGGTCCTTGAAAAAGTAATGATTACTATCTGTATTCTCAATTATTTATGGCATATGTGTGATTTTTGTCTCACTAACTGGATTTTAATTTCAGAGGCAGGGATAGTCTCTTGTATTTCTTTTGTTCTCTAGCCATGCATCAAACCAACGAAGTATCATAACAGATGATCTAGAATGTATAGCAAGGGGCTCAGTCTGCACCTCCATCATATCACATCTCCTACTGAGATCCAGACATGTCTGAGCGTGCCCTGCAAACATGAATGGGGTAAGCTGAGGTCGACATCAAATAGACCCATAAAAGGATCTAGATACCACCTGGGAGAGAAAACTCCTTTAAAGGGAAGTGATCAAAAAGATACATGTTGTTCAGCAACAGGGAGAATAGTCATTCCACTGCACATAACACAACTGGTTAGCCAGGCCCCCTGAGAAATAGATGCCAAGGTGGGACGAAATGTGCAAAAGGAAAATATATTAGGGGAAATGCCTCAGAGAGAAAACATGGAGGGAGAGAGGAACTGAGAGAGCCATCGAACAGCAAGAGAAAGAGACAGGGGGGGAAAGGAACGGAGGTTGGGTAGAAGCATCTCAGACTGCAATTCGGTTCTAAGGAAAGTTTGACCGGGCTATTTGGAAGCCTCAAGTCATGTCTCTGACATGCCCCGTCTCTCAGGGAGGAGATGACCTTCGCATTCCTCCCATGCTCATTGACCAGGAGCAGCCCGAGGGGCTCATGGCTTCTGTGCGGATGTGATTATGATTTCAGCTGGGATCCACCTCGATGACGGTCGGCGAGAGGCACCAGCTCGTGGCCCCTGTCCCCACACGCTACGCATCCTGCTTCACTATTGCTTGGAGTCTGGGTCCTAGAGGAGAGAGAGCTAGGGATAAAAACTCTGAGCAGCATGTAGCACTGAGCGGGAGAGAGAGATTCCGCCTCTACCGGTACCATCTCTTGGACCTCAGCGCGTCCGGGGAACCAGCACCGTCACCTCCTTCTGGTGAAGTGTCACGGAGCCTGGCAGAAGCAGCAGTACCGATCAAGACCAACTTGCAGTTCGTATTCAGCTGTGCAGGCCTCGTTGGCCAATAATAGTAGAGAGCAGCTTACGCTAAAGAGCAAGAAAATGGCAAGCACTGTGTGGTAGCCAGCCGCACTTGTGCATGGGTCCATGTGAACCACCTCCTCAAGGTGCTGGAAATAATCAGGAGGAACATGACAGGGACATGCAGTTTTGCATAACAGGTGGGAACGAGAGCCAGAAAAAAAATATGTGTCGGTCCTTTTTATAATAACCCATTTCGAGTCCTGGGTTGGTGAGATGACACGTTAACATCATTTGACTCGGAGCCAATTAAATTCCTCTTCTCTGGAACAAGTGTATTTCTGCTCTATAATAAGATTCTGCAAGCAAACAGCTTTCTTTCAGCACGTTAAACATAGCAACCAGGGAGAAAAAAGCAGCAGCCAAAAATGTGTTTACTACTAGGCTAATACCATCTGCCCTCCAAACACTCCCAGATTTCAGACTGGCTTTGTTATTTTTCAGATGGGAAATAAGAATTCAGCAGTCTTTCGATGTGCTGTTACCGAGCCGTTCAGGGAGACTAGCCAGACACGCCTACTTGAAACCTTCTGTTTCCTGGTGAATTTGATCGAGGATTTCACTGAATCTCTTTTGAGAATCTGTCAGTCAGAATAACACAGTTGCAATTTCAAAATGAATAATAAGGATCAGGCAAAATTGCTTGTTCTCTGTGAACAAGTTCATTTGGCTTTAGCTGTGGCTATGAAAGCCCAGGGAACAGAGTCGTGAAGAATCATGAAAATCTAACTCTGCTCTCTGTGAAGGCAATGATAAAACTGAAGCGCCTCGTTGCAGTAATGTGGAAGACTAGCTGGGTGCAAGCTACAGGCTAGGTTTCCTTTTGGATGAGGGATGTACTCTCTCTGAGAGCAATTGGGCACTTGTTCTAGAGCCTGGGGAGTAACCTAACCTTTTAAACTTTTACAGTAAGTGATGTGAAGTTGCCAGGGGCTTATATTCTGAGAATTTGGGCAGCTTATCTGGGAGAAGTGGTTCAGGCCTCCTCTTTAGCTTGCATTTTGCTGGTTCTTGCCCTCATGTGCCAGTGTGCAAGAGGAAAGGGGACCCCCACACCTCAGGCCAATTATATCTGTGTCCTCATGGGGGTACCCCTTTGGCACTAACAAAAATCCAGCCAGCTAACTTCTTCTTCGTCTTCTCTTGTTCTGCCCCCTCTTTTGCGAGATGCTACAGCACTCGCCAGGCCCTTACCTGTCAACCGTGCCCACTGAGTGCCAACGCAAGCAGAGACATCCCTGCCACTTCCGCTCTGGACCACGGCATCTCCAAAGCACCGCCGTGGCTTGCCTTGTCTTGGGCCTACAAGACACGTTTCCTCTGCAGCCTCCTCTGCTGGGTACCACAGATTCTGACCATCGTGGGCCCCGAGTTACGCTCACTTCTGGAGCAAGATGAGGAGGGGCAGGGAGGCAGTGTGCCTTCCGTGTGTATAACCCTGTCGAGGAATGCTGAAGGAAGACTTCCCTGCTCTTGCCCCCGTGTCTTCCCAGACATGAGTTCGCAGCCAGGGACTATGTAGAAGTCATAGGCATCGTCTGCTCTCAGGTTCACCCCTTCCCTTCCACCACTAACATTTGATACTAAACTTTCCTTTTCTTGGTATGGATTGTCTCTCGGCAGGTGGCTAAGTTCCCAGAGCAAACCAACCTCTCTGGGGTCTGCTCTATCAGTAGGCATGATATGCACTGACAGAAGCTGGAATGCGGCCCTAAACACAGGCCTCAGGCTCCCGCTCAGGCCCCACCACATCAGCAGCCTGGCACAGACCGTGTAGCACACTGAGCTTCCCGCCAAATATCCGCCCGTGGAGGTCAGAGCAGAAATTGGCTTCTCTTCGCTCCAGAGAGAAAGTATACTATTTTGTGTGTCGGTGGTTTCCTGCAACTCCGGGATGAAGTTCAAAATCTTGATGAACAATGCTACCAGAATCAAATCAAACATCACATCCCCTGGTCTTTAAGGCTGGGATCCCCGTAGCCAAGCACACTACTAACTCCACTCTATTGTCACCGTGGACCTGCTTGTCCATCTCCCCGACGTAAGAACAGGGATCAGATCTCTCACCCTGCAGACGCAGTGCCGAGTCAGGTAGTACAAGGAACATAACGGGCCACCCCATAGAAGTTTGTGGAACAAAATTATGCATGAATGCAAAAATGATTGATTGGTTAATAACTGTTCAACTCTGGAGAGTCATGGGCCAATGAATGTTGTAAAAATAAACCTCTCGGGCGCCTGGGTGGTACAGTTGGTTAAGCGTGGGACTCTTGGCTTCGGCTCAGGTCATGCTCTCAGGGTCGTGAGATCAAGTCCCGCGTGGGGCTCCCTGCTCAGCATGTTGTCTCCTTAAGACTCTCTCCCTCTCCCTCTGCCCCTCCTCCCTCTCTCACACACCCTCTCTCTCCAAAATAAATAAATAAATCTTTTTAAAAAAATAAAATAATAAAAAATAAGTAAATAAATACAACTCTCTAACCTTTCAACAATTTACGTGAGAAAAGATGATGATGTTCACAGGACCTGGAGTAATTTGAACTACTTGGGATTTCTTGATCTAGAAATAGTACATTCTAGGCTTCTTACCACTGACCAGGTCTGAGAGCTGTTTTTGAGGTTGGTACATAATATGCTTTAAAGGGATGATTTTCTCTCTATTGAAGCTGAGCAACAACATAATTTGTTGTAGATTTTTTAGCAGAAATTTTAAAATTGAGCAATGTAAAAAATAATTCAAATGTGCCTACCACACAAAATTAACAATTCTTAATATCTTTGTCATATTGCTTCATGTCTTTTTTAAATAAGGGAAATGAAAATATAATTGATAAAGCTGAGGTCCCATTGAACCATCAACGCTATGCTCCTTCCCACCTCCCCCCGCCCACCCAGATAAAACAGCTGCTATGAGTTGGGGGTACAGTCCAAGTTCTATAATTAAACCTTTTAGATTTAGCATCTAGATTATGCTAGCGTGATAGGTAGGTTTCCCTCTTTCTTTCTTCTCTGAAACAGTTTGTGTAAAGTAGGCATTATCTTTTTTCTTTTTAAGATTTAGAATCTACCGGTTCCTAAACTAGGTGGGCCTGGTGACCTTTTTGAGAGTATTGGAGGAAATTTTTGACTACTCATTTCATGATTTTTCGTAGTTATAGGTCCCACTTAATAGGTTTTCTGTTTATTCTTAAGTCAATCTGGCAATTTACTGTATTACTAGAAAATTGTCCATTTAATGTTTTTGTAATTTTTCAAGTATCAAATTTTATGTTTTCATTTCATTTCATTTTTGCACAAAGGGGGCAATTTATACACTTCTACTTCTGCATACTTGGCACTTTTGGTGCGTACGCGAAGCGGGCAGGGAGAAGAACCCAGACTGGTGTGTGTGGGAAGCAGAGCAGGGAGAAGAACCAGGAAGAGCCCCGGGGCAGGGACTGGGACTCTCTTGCTGGCTCAGTTGGCCATCTTAGGACACAGATTTTCCTTATCATTCCCCCCCTTTGATGCCCTTTAAACACCTAGTTTAGAGGGCATCATTCTGTTTGATTCTGAGGGTTGACTGCAAGGCTTGGGGAGAACACGGACTTAATCATAAACTTAACAGCACATCAGGTAGCAGAAGACAAGGACTGACTGGGGCCAGGAAAACCATGGTGAAATGCGCTCAGGAGTAGACAGCAGAGGGCCAGTAAAAGTGGGATCTATGACCTTAGGTAGAAGGCTCTGGGGGAAAGTCCAGTCAGGAGGGGCAACAGTGTAGAGTCTGACTCCCAAGATGAGGGAAATCACGCTGAAGCCAGAGTGGGTTCATGAAGTCTGGCTGGATTCTCCACTGGCACAGCTCCTTGTCCGAATGATGAGCTTTCTTCTTTCTTCCAATCTTTGACCCAAACTGAGTCCCCTGTCTGGAAGGAGTGTACCTGAGACCCTAAGGAGATTGGGGCCCTCTCAAAGGTGTACTTTTGTAATTTATTTAGGGTGGCCCCCAGGGCCTGAACCTGCTCCTTTATCCCTTTATCTCCAACCTGATGCAAGTTTCCTGGAAGGTTTCCCAAGCACAGGGGAGGCCGTCCATATAGTAATTCAAATGGGAAGAAACCTGATGTCCCGGGAGTGCAGCGAGCATGCAGGAGAGCTAGAGGTAGCAGACCTGGCCACGGAAGTTAGTTTCCTGACAAAACTTTGCTAAGGTTCCCTTGAGGGTGCGATTCATTCACTCTACTGTTCAGAGACCCCATCTCCTCTTGCCTTGAGTTCAATTGGAGGCTAGTGTGTCCAGTGGGCTCAAAGGTTACTGGAGCCCTAAGCTTGGAGAGTATGTCTCGGCCCAGGAGAGGGATGGGGCAATCAGGCAGATAAAGGAATTCATGTCAGACCTTGTGGCCCCTGAATTCACACTGGCGAGCCTGGCAAAAGGGCTGTTGTATCACCCGAATTCCAGTGGCCCCGAGGATGGTCACAGTCCTTTTGCTGAAAGGGGCCACTGGGGAGGTGACAACAGAGTGCTCGGCCCCAGTATCAACCATAAAAGTCACTAGTTGGCCCCCCACCCTCATTCTGACTGTGGACTCATGGGGGCCAAGGAGGAAAGAGCCTGGTCCCCCTCAGTCTGAGTCCATTCCCACAAGGCCTATGAGGTCCTCCTCTCCGGGTTCTTCCTTGTAGCAGCTGGGCATTCATTTTTCCAGTGCCTTTTCTCTTTACAGTAGGCACATTGATCCCCTGCCAAGGGGGTTCTGGGCTTCCCCCCTTTTGGTGGTTGGGGTTTCCCCGTCTTTGTGTTGTCCTTTTCTTTCAGGTCAGCGGTGAGGAGGCTGACTTTCTTTTTCATCTTTTTGTCGGTTTCCCATTCGGCTGTGACCTCCCTGTTCATGTAGACCTTATTGGCAATCTCTATTAGTTGGGTGATGTTCATCCTGGCAAAACCCTCTAGTTTCTGAAGTTTTTTTCTGATGTCTGGGGCAGCCTGAGCCACGAAGGAGGTGTTTATCATCTGTTGGCTTTCCTGTGCCTCGGGGTCAAATGGAGTGTATATCCTGTAGGCTTCACATAGTCTTTCATAGTAGTCCCCAGGGGACTCCCCTGGTTGTTGAGTGACTGAAGATACCTTAGTCATGTTCATGGGTTTCTCAGCTCCTACCCGGATTCCCTGGAGGAGGGCCTCCTGGTACCAGTGGATGTGGGCCTGTCCCTCGGTTGTGGTGAAGTCCCATGCTGGGCGCTCTTCGGGTGAGGCTGTATTAGCCCAGGTAGCAGAGTCAATGACTCCCGCTGGTGTGTGCTCTTCCAGGTACTGCCGTGCACCTTTCATTATTCTCCTCCTTTCCTCTGTGTTAAACAGGGTGTGGAGTAACTGTTGGCAGTC
>NW_027978834.1:0-1089 GCF_054177405.1 Leptonychotes weddellii
CCTAGCTCCAGACACTCCGCCGGCCTGCCCCCCCCCACTCTGCTGCCGGTGATCCCTGAACCGGCCCATGCCTGTTTCCGGCCTTGAACCCGGGGGCGCCCCCACGGCGGTTCTGAGCCCTGACACGGCGCACACGCTCTCCTGGTCGGCATCTCCCCCGCCAGGCCTCGGGCAGCTCCACGACCTGGTCCCGCAGCCGTGGGGGCGAGGCAGCCCCCCCGCCTGGCTCCCCGCCGTCAGCTCCAGACTCAGGCCTCCCGCCCCCGCCCCCGAAGCTCCCTCCAGGGACTGTCTCCTCAACGCGGGGAGGCCCGAGGCAGCCGCAGCCGTTTCTTCCCCCATGCACCCGGTCACCCACACCGCGGCAGGCGCGTGCCCTGCCATGGGAACCCCTACAGCCGCGAGCACCCCCAGAGACACAGGCGCCCGCAGGGCCTCAGCAGCCGGTCCACTGGCTCTCCTTCTCCACGGGCCTGAGACACCGTCAGAACCACCTGCCCCATCAGCAGGTCCTGCAGCCCCGGCAGCAGCGGGCACCTCCATCACCGGTCTCTGTCCCCACACACCTGAAGCATCCCCAGAGCTGGCATCGGCCACCATCGGCCCAGAGGCCCCCACAGCCACGGAGAGGCCCGCAACCGCGGGCATCTCAGCCGTCCATCTCCCTCCCAACAAGCCTGAGGGGCCCCCGGGGCCCAGCCTTTCCCCCATGAGCGCAGGCATCCTGGCGGTGCTGGGCACCCCCAACCTTGTGGGAGCCCAGGCGTCTGCTGGTCCTCGTGCTGTCTCCCTCTCCCCCCACAGGCCTGCAACACCTCCAGGCGCAGACTCTTCCGGGACAGGCCTAGGTGTCCTGGGGGCCACGGGCACCCCGCCAGCTGTGGACACCCCTGCGGTCTGCCTCCTTCCTGGCAAGCCTGAGAAACCCCCAGGGCCGGCCTCCGACCCCAGAGGACCGGGCACCCTGGCAGCCGTAGGCACCTCGGCAGCCCCAGGCGCCCTGGCGCTCGGTCTCCTTCCCCAAGATCTCGGGACGCCCCCGGGGTCTGTCTCCTCCCCCACAAGCCCAGGCGCTTCAGGAACCCCGAC
>NW_027978835.1:0-204 GCF_054177405.1 Leptonychotes weddellii
GAGACCTGGATTTCGTCTCCTCTCAGGAATTCAGCTGGATAGGGATCAAACCATTCTGAACACCTACAAACTCAACAGGAGATTGAAGAAAAGAAGAGCAACAACTCTCTCATCAGAAAAGCGACCACTTTCTGGAAGGTAGGACGTGCGGAGAAGTGAATCCGAGGCGATATTCGGGAGGATAGACGGCGGGGGAGGGGCCTC
>NW_027978836.1:0-204 GCF_054177405.1 Leptonychotes weddellii
CAAACCCAGTTCCGGTCTACACTGGGGACAACACGAAGGTGCTCATCAGCAAACTGGAGAGGTCCAAGTAGAGGCGGCCACTGCAGTTAGAGGACTCAGGATGTGTCACCCAGGAAAGAACAAAGGTGTGTACACCAGAAAGTGAACGCTTGGAAGGGCCTAGAAACCTTCTACAAGCTTCTGACAAAGAGGAGGAATAAAGTC
>NW_027978837.1:0-204 GCF_054177405.1 Leptonychotes weddellii
AATTCTAAGACTCTCTGGAGTCTCGTCTCCAGCTGCAAGCAGGCACTGGACTCCTGATGGGGGTGAGTCTAGAAGTCTGTAAGGTGCTGAGAACAGCCAGGTCTTTTGAGAACGGAGCTGAGAACCCAAGAGCCCAGCAGCCAGATGTTCAGCACCACAGACAGCTCAGCTGGCCTAGGACTTGGGAGGCTGTTTTGCAGGGTC
>NW_027978838.1:0-204 GCF_054177405.1 Leptonychotes weddellii
GAGATGATTAAAAAACAAAAACAACAAAACAACTCTGAACTTGCATGGGAAGAAAGAGCTGAAAAACATTTGTTTTCCTTCCTCAAAAAATCTACCACAGAATGAAGGTTGATTTCTAGGTCTGAGAAAACCTAGAATTTATCAGTCTCCTAACTGGCAGTAAAAGCATAAAACTTAAGTTTTTCCCTCACAGAGTCTGCAAGA
>NW_027978839.1:0-204 GCF_054177405.1 Leptonychotes weddellii
AACCGGCAACGACTGGGCCAGCCCCCAGGTTAGGGTGAAAGCTGCATTAGCTTGCCCTAGAACTAAGGACTCTGGAGGTAGTGAGTTTGCTTCACCAGGAGGAGTGTACTGTACTTTTGGCGGTCATGCTCAGGATCTGGAGCACGGACTTGGAAGTCATACTGACAGAGATTTCAATTCTGGATCAGCTGAGCGACCTTGGGC
>NW_027978840.1:0-204 GCF_054177405.1 Leptonychotes weddellii
TACATGCATGTAGATGCAGGGTGTGCATGCACGCACAAGTGCACACAGATGTTGTCACATACACACCAATGGTTACACACACACACGCATCCCTCATGTACATGCACACACTGTTATATGCACATACATGCAGAAGCAGGGATGTGCACACATGCAAATGCACACACAAACATATAGTCACATGCACACACATGCATGCTTGCA
>NW_027978841.1:0-204 GCF_054177405.1 Leptonychotes weddellii
TTTTCGGGCACCTGGGTGGCTCAGTCGTTAAGTGTCTGCCTTCGGCTCAGGTCATGATCCCAGGGTCCTGGGATCGAGTCCCACATTGGGCTCCCTGCTCCGCGGGAAGCCTGCTTCTCCCTCTCCCACTCCCCCTGCTTGTGTTCCTGCTCTCACTATGTCTCTCTCTGTCAAATAAATAAATAAAATCTTAAAAAAAAAAAA
>NW_027978842.1:0-204 GCF_054177405.1 Leptonychotes weddellii
GAGAAGATTAAAAAACAAAAACAACAAAACAACTCTGAACTTGCATGGGAAGAAAGAGCTGAAAAACATTTGTTTTCCTTCCTCAAAAAATCTACCACAGAATGAAGGTTGATTTCTAGGTCTGAGAAAACCTAGAATTTATCAGTCTCCTAACTGGCAGTAAAAGCATAAAACTTAAGTTTTTCCCTCACAGAGTCTGCAAGA
>NW_027978843.1:0-204 GCF_054177405.1 Leptonychotes weddellii
CGATGGACTCTGAAAAACAAACTGAGGGTTCTAGAGGGGAGGGGGGTGGGAGGATGGGTTAGCCTGGTGGTGGGTATTGAGGAGGGCACATTCTGCATGGAGCACTGGGTGTTATGCACAAACAATGAATCATGGAACACTTCATCTAAAACTAATGATGTAATGTATGGGGATTAACATAAGAATAAAAAATTAAAAAAAAAA
>NW_027978844.1:0-1089 GCF_054177405.1 Leptonychotes weddellii
CTGAATGTTTGTCTTTTACCCTTATGGTCTGAAACAGAACTTTCAGGATCTCTGTATCACATTTTCTAAATGACCTTGTTCTTATTGCCACATTTTATTTTATCCAATTTTTGGCTTCATTTTCTTAGACTTTGTTCTGTTTTTTTTATTAACTCATATAAGAAATAATTTACAGATAACTTGAAGCACAAAAAAGCTCAAGATAATGTTTCTAGTAAGTTCTGAACCTTGCTATATAAAATCCAGGTATTCTCTCTCAAGTCTGTGCTCTTCATTTCTTTGATCTAACAGTGAAATTAGTGTAGACTTTTAATATACAGACACAAATATTTTATTAGTTAAATTTTTTAAAAATTATTTTTTCAAAATTTGGAAGATGTCAAATGTGATGGTTCTAAAGTAAATAGCAGTTATTTACTATATACGTCATTTACAAAAAAAGTTAATGGTTCATTTTATGAGAAAAAATAAAATCCACATTGTTGCTACAGGACTTGTATAAATACCAGTAGTCACATTTTGAGACATTTATTAATTCATTTTGAGGTAGAAAACATGACATTTAAATATGTGAAATAGATAAAAATTTACAATATAAATTTTTCTATTTAAAACTTGACAAAGGTAAATTGCTATTTTAAATATATTTTGATCTAAATTATATTCTCAAATATTTTAATTTATATGCATAAGGATTTCTTTGTAAATATGTACAAAAATACAACTTAGAAATATATATTCAATACGTATTTTTCCCACTATTTTTTCCTCTCAATTACCTTATGCTTTTGAGATTCTCACTGACTGGTGTTTTTAATGGAGTGGCTATGTCATTGAAATGGAAACCTGACCTTTCAGAAAGTTATTTTTAAATTTCTGAATGGCGTAACTTGTGTATCCTTTGCTAAGAATAAAGTGACACCTAAAGTCAACCTTAATATACTTGAGTTTGGCGTGAGGTAACCTATATATCCTACTTTATTTGTAAATGTTTAAAAGAATTGTGGGGGCTCTATTTTATTGTTTTTGGACAGAACTTTTTTTATGTGTCCTCTATTCCTGAATGCCTTTGAATATAAGCACAAAGTA
>NW_027978845.1:0-204 GCF_054177405.1 Leptonychotes weddellii
ACACCACAGGGTTATTGTAGAGACTGATGGTCTACAAGATCCTAGTTTAATTTCTCACACAGCAAGCTTCTGTGATGATAGCTGTGAACTCAACATCATGAACTACTGTTATTTTATCATTTTAATGATGGAACAAGGGAATGAGACTTGGAGAAATTGAGATCCACACAGCTAGGAGGTGCTAGAATTAGGACCTAGACCCCT
>NW_027978846.1:0-204 GCF_054177405.1 Leptonychotes weddellii
CAGTAGGTAGGGGCCAGGAATGCTGCTCAACATCTTACAGTGCACAGGACAGCCCCCTGTCCCCCAACAATAAGGATGATCTGACTCTAAATGTCAACAGTGCTGAGGTTGAGAAACTGTGCCTGCCAAAATACATTCAGTCTCCAGTGCTTAGATGCACACAAGTCAAGTACAGTGTCTCTAAGACCCAAGAAAGACATAGGC
>NW_027978847.1:0-204 GCF_054177405.1 Leptonychotes weddellii
AAGCGTTTGTGCCATAGCCCAAACCACTTTCACCTCTTTAACTCTCAATACTAAAATCAAGCAAAGGGCACAAAGCACAATGAGGCAGGAGTCTGAGCCGGGGAAAGGGGTCAGATTCCTCTGGACATCAATCTGAGCCGAAGGCTCTCTTCAAGTTCTTTTTCCACGGCATATAAGTTCCATTGAACCAAGTATATCTATATC
>NW_027978848.1:0-204 GCF_054177405.1 Leptonychotes weddellii
CCTCAATAACTCATGAGGGTGAATCCCAGGTTGTTCAGGGGGGAAAAAAAAACAAAACAAAATCCTAAAAAGTATGATTCCATTTATGTAATGTTATTAAATTGGTGAAATTATAAAGAACAGGTTAGGGGTGCCTGGGTGGCTCAGTTGGTTAAGCGACTGCCTTCGGCTCAGGTCATGATCCTGGAGTCCCTGGATCAAGTC
>NW_027978849.1:0-204 GCF_054177405.1 Leptonychotes weddellii
ATGGCATGTAGTTATCTAGACTTTTATGTATATATGTATGAATGTATTTCAGGTCCCCTAAATTTCAATAAATACTGCATTAAAACCAGGTATGACAGAGCTAACTGCTCCAATGAGCATCAGTACTGTCCCCAAACCGCCACTGAGAGAACACTGTTTCTCCTTAAACGCTGGTTCCCCGGCATCAGAGAGGCGAAGGGCTGA
>NW_027978850.1:0-204 GCF_054177405.1 Leptonychotes weddellii
CCTGGGTGGCTCAGTTGGTTAAGCGACTGCCTTCGGCTCAGGTCATGATCCTGGAGTCCCGGGATCGAGTCCCGCATCGGGCTCCCTGCTCGGCAGGGAGTCTGCTTCTCCCTCTGACCCTCCTCCCTCTCATGCTCTCTGTCTCTCATTCTCTCTCTCTCAAATAAATAAATAAAATCTTAAAAAAAAAAAAAAAAAGGAAAG
>NW_027978851.1:0-204 GCF_054177405.1 Leptonychotes weddellii
TGGGGCGCCTGGGTGG
Organism: Leptonychotes weddellii; assembly: GCF_054177405.1. NCBI lineage: Eukaryota > Metazoa > Chordata > Mammalia > Carnivora > Phocidae > Leptonychotes > Leptonychotes weddellii. The sequence continues at coordinate 17 of NW_027978851.1, forward strand.
CTCAGTTGGTTAAGCGACTGCTTTCAGCTCAGGTCATGATCCTGGAGTCCCTGGATCGAGTCCCGCATCGGGCTTCCTGCTCGGCAGGGAGCCTGCTTCTCCCTCTGACCCTCCCCCCTCTCATGTGCTCTCTCTCTCTCATTCTCTCTGTCTCAAATAAATAAATAAAATCTTTAAAAAAAAAAAAA
>NW_027978852.1:0-204 GCF_054177405.1 Leptonychotes weddellii
ACTTTCCCTTGGCCTTGTGGTGGCTCTCGGTCTTCTTGGGCAGCAGCACGGCCTGGATGTTGGGCAGGACGCCGCCCTGCGCGATGGTGACGCGGCCCAGCAGCTTGTTGAGCTCCTCGTCGTTGCGGATGGCCAGCTGCAGGTGGCGCGGGATGATGCGCGTCTTCTTGTTGTCGCGCGCCGCGTTGCCCGCCAGCTCCAGGA
>NW_027978853.1:0-204 GCF_054177405.1 Leptonychotes weddellii
GTAGCGGGAGGGGAAGAATGAAGCGGAGGAAATCGGAGGGGTAGACGAACCATGAGAGACGATGGACTCTGAAAAACAAACAGGGTTCTAGAGGGGAGGGGGTGGGAGGATGGGTTAGCCTGGTGGTGGGTATTGAGGAGGGCACATTCTGCATGGAGCACTGGGTGTTATGCACAAACAATGAATCATGGAACACTTCATCTA
>NW_027978854.1:0-204 GCF_054177405.1 Leptonychotes weddellii
GCTATTTTTTTTTTTTTAAAGATTTTATTTATTTATTTGAGACAGAGAGAATGAGAGACAGAGAGCATGAGAGGGAGGAGGGTCAGAGGGAGAAGCAGACTCCCTGCCGAGCAGGGAGCCCAATGCGGGACTCGATCCCGGGACTCCAGGATCATGACCTGAGCCGAAGGCAGTCGCTTAACCAACTGAGCCACCCAGGTGCCC
>NW_027978855.1:0-1089 GCF_054177405.1 Leptonychotes weddellii
GATGTGAGGTGAAGTGTGGTCTTCTACTTCCCTTGGGCCTTTATATACGGCCAGTAATTGGCAAGAACATACCACTCATCCCCTGACTTACCCAACAAACATGCAAGCAACTGTGTTGTGCCTGTCAATGTCAACAATCAATAATGTCTTGGGGAAAATGAGCTCATTATTTTGGGGACTCCCATTTTATTTAAAGAACAGCATTTTAATTTTCTCTGTCAAAGAATTGTCTCAGTAAAATCATGTGCTGTACATACCAGTGTTACCCAACCTCACTACCTCCTATCATTTAATCTACCTGATATAACAAGGTTGGGGGAATTTAGGAAAGTTTTGTCCCACCTGATCTCTCCTCTTTCCTAAAATATCTACCTCTGTCCATGGGGGAGGAAATAACTGCCATCTCCTTTCTGGAATCATTGCAAGTTTTTACCAGGCTTTCCCACCCACTCTGGACATCCATACCCCATCCCTTGTTCAATTCTCCTCAAATTCCAAGAAGTAGCTCAACATCTGATAATTCACTTACTTTCATTGGGACACTGACTACTTTTAAGTTTGAAGTAACACATTATATATAAGTGTGTCTTCTTATATTTTCTCCTGTCATATACCAGGCCAAGTGAGGTCCTAGGGGATGCGGCAGCCCTCCTTTACTGTCCCTTTTTTTTTTTTTTTAGCTATATAAGTGTTATGCAGAGCCTTTTATAGCAAATCAACTTTATTTGAATGAGAAAACAGAATACCTCAATTAAGCCAAAAACTAAACTTATTCCAATGCAGATATTACCAGTTTCACCTTATGAGATATCCGTGCATTCCTTGAATTTAACAAACCAGTATTTCCTTCTCCTACCACTACGGTTCACTGCACCTTTAGTTCAGAAGCCGAAGGTGAGTGAATGCCTTTAAGATACGGAACACAGCTACACGTTGGGGTTACATGGGCCTACAGTTCTAACCCAACTCCAGACCTGAGAGTCATTTTGGAGGAAGCCTGTGTGTGGTGTTTTAACCTGATACAATTGATGAGAGCAAGGGGGAAAGAAACCTATGGTAAAGCAGGTAAACGTAGAAGCTTCTTTTGTA
>NW_027978856.1:0-204 GCF_054177405.1 Leptonychotes weddellii
ATGGTTTAGCCTGGTGATGGGTATTAAGGAGGGCACGTACTGCATGGAGCACTGGGTGTTATACGAAAATGAATCGTGGATCACTACATCAAAAACTAATGATGTATTGTATGGTGACTAACATAACATAATAAAATGAAATAAAAAGATTAGTAGATAGGTAGAAAAAAAAAGCCAAGGACATAACAATAAAGCACAACTCGG
>NW_027978857.1:0-204 GCF_054177405.1 Leptonychotes weddellii
ATTTTTGGAGGGCCAGGCTGTCCTGGCTCCTGTGCCCCAGGGGCTCCCCTCAAGCTGTGGCCCTGCCCTGCTCCCCTGGGTCAGCACCCAGGCCTGCAGGCTTCGAGCCCCACTCACGTATGTGCTCTGGGGGCCGGGGCCCTCGTGACTGAGTTAGCCCAGAGCTGGGGTTTCCCACGACCCTCCAAAATGGGACAAGCGCCC
>NW_027978858.1:0-204 GCF_054177405.1 Leptonychotes weddellii
GCCTGCCCCACCCAGAGAAGCACACTTTGTGAGAACTAATGGAAAGGAGCCCGAACTGCTGGAACCCATTCCCTATGAATTCATGGCATGATAAATGTAAAGAAAATAAAAGACCTCAAGACCGTAAAAATGTTTCTCTCAATTGAGTAGAAGTGTGGTGTCCTTTCCCCCAAAAAAATATTTAAAGCAAACTTTGTGTCCTAA
>NW_027978859.1:0-204 GCF_054177405.1 Leptonychotes weddellii
GGGGGAGCCTGGTGGTGGGTATTGAGGAGGGCACGTTCTGCATGGAGCACTGGGTGTTGTGCACGAACAATGAATCATGGAACACTTCATCTAAGACTAATGATGTAGTGTATGGGGATTAACATAAGAATAAAAAAAAAAATTGAAAAAAAAAAATAAAAAATAAAATTTCCTCTGCCATTCACAGCAGTTACAATAATGAAA
>NW_027978860.1:0-204 GCF_054177405.1 Leptonychotes weddellii
CCCTTGGGCCACCTGGGCTGTTACTTTGGAATAACCCCTGACAGGCAAGGTCTCCACTGGAGGGATTTCTCCATGGAAGGAAGTCAGTGGCAGGGCCAGATTCAGGCCTCTGAAACTCCTCCATCCTCAACGTCCCCCCCACTCCCAGCCAGCTTACTCTACGGGGTTAGCAGCATATTCTGGAATCACAGAAGGAGCCTCCGG
>NW_027978861.1:0-204 GCF_054177405.1 Leptonychotes weddellii
ACTGATTATCTGAAAAGCGTGAGGTGGAAGCACCATGGTGAAGATGGCACAGCAACAAATTAAGGAGCCTGGATCCAGGGTGATTATGATGATGCTGTCACACCACCCAGGTACTACTTACATTACTTACAAGTGAAACAAACTTCAATCTTTTTTTAGCCACCTGGTTTTGTTTGTTTTATATGTCATTCCCAGGTCAATTTA
>NW_027978862.1:0-204 GCF_054177405.1 Leptonychotes weddellii
GTCAGAAGACAACCAAGTATGGCAGCCCTATAACCCTGATGTCAGCCCAACACAGCTCCTGTGAGGATTAAATAAGAAGACAGGCTCTGAAAGATGTCCATCAACAGATGAATGGATAAAGAAGATGTGGTATATATATACAATGGAATATTATGCAGCCATCAAAAGGAATGAGATCTTGCCATTTGCAACGACGTGGATGGA
>NW_027978863.1:0-204 GCF_054177405.1 Leptonychotes weddellii
ACACCACAGGGTTATTGTAGAGACTGATGGTCTACAAGATCCTAGTTTAATTTCTCACACAGCAAGCTTCTGTGATGATAGCTGTGAACTCAACATCATGAACTACTGTTATTTTATCATTTTAATGATGGAACAAGGGAATGAGACTTGGAGAAATTGAGATCCACACAGCTAGGAGGTGCTAGAATTAGGACCTAGAACCCT
>NW_027978864.1:0-204 GCF_054177405.1 Leptonychotes weddellii
AACGTGGCGTGTGACAGCCCGTGGGCCCAGGGGATACTCATAGTCACCCCAGGAGTAACGAACCTCCCCCAGGTCTCACGCTCCCACCACCAGGCTCTGCTGTATTTCACTGAATCCTCATGATACCCTTTGGAGTAGGTACTATTATTACCATCATTTCAGAGATGTAGAAACTGAGGCCCAGAGAGGTCAGTTACTAGCACT
>NW_027978865.1:0-1089 GCF_054177405.1 Leptonychotes weddellii
GTAATAATGGGATTTATATTTAGGTCCATGGACAGAGGAGGGAAATTAATATGCCAATGGATAAAACATCCCTATAAATGCTTCTGATGCTAAGACCTTATGTACATTTAGCTGACTCAACTAAAAAGAGTTACTCTTCTTATTTCTCTGCTAAAATGATTAACCTCTGACAAGAAGCAATCTTAGAAAAAGAGATTGCATGTCATCCATAAGCAATATCTAGATTTTATTTCTTGAATTTTGAAGTGGATTCATCTAGAAAAAGAGCTCTATCGGCCACACAACTCAACCAACTGTGTACTCAGCAAATTCGATTCCTGGGTAGCGCTGGGTTGATTCTGTTGAGTAAGTGTGGTATTGATAGATCCTTCAGACAGTAGTTGATGCAGAAGCTGGGGGGAGGAAGATGAGGGAGTCAGGGGTACAGCTGTAGAATATGGCTCTATCTCATCCCATCCCAGCTCTACCTTCTCCACACTGTGTGTGTGTGTGTGTGTGTGTGTGTGTTTCTTTTGGTCTGTTAGAGGTTATCTTTGTTTAATTATTCCTCTATCATTTTATTTTCAAACATGCTTGAGACCCCTAGAAGAAATCCTTCTTAGCCTCCCAAGGATACCAGCAATGAGAGATTCTGTTCTACAAAGATTGTCTTCATTCAAAGACAAAGTGAGTACAACATTTGAAAAGCCTATCAGCTTCCATCCTGCCTCAAACTGACTCTGCTTCTCTTTCTATTTTTATTTCTACCATCACAGACATGGTAAATTTCCTCCTAAAGGGGATTGGGATTGGTAACCTTACATAAGGTATAAAGGGTGTGTAGTATTTGCAAGGTAACAGGCTCTTCCAAAATTTTACAGACAACTTTCCATTTGGTACACGTGGGACATGTCAATGGAGGCCAAAGCCAATGAGAATCTGTTAGGAGTCTCAAGACACAAAGCTGAGCCTAAGAAAAACAAAATTAGTATCAATTTCAAACGTAACCTCCAGGCTCACAGAATGAGGCAGCTTTGATTACACAAAAGCAAAAACAGTTAAGTCAGGTTTTACAAATGACAAAGTGACTTTGTAGGACATCTAGAAAAT
>NW_027978866.1:0-204 GCF_054177405.1 Leptonychotes weddellii
TATGGGTCAATGGATGATTAAATGGTACATGGATTGATGGATGGACAGATGGATGAATAAATGAATGAATGAATTGTTGTTCACTCCAGGCAAGGACTTACATGTGGGACCAATCGAGTAGGAGGTGTGGAAGGATGAATTCCCAAGGAAGACAAGATCACTCATGGAGAGTGTTGAGAGGTTGTCAGGGAAGAAAACTGTGAA
>NW_027978867.1:0-204 GCF_054177405.1 Leptonychotes weddellii
AAATCAAAACCTCAATGAGATACCACCTCACACCAGTCAGAATGGCTAAAATTAACAAGTCAGGAAACGACAGATGTTGGCGGGGATGCGGAGAAAGGGGAACCCTCCTACACTGTTGGTGGGAATGCAAGCTGGTGCAGCCACTCTGGAAAACAGTATGGAGGTTCCTCAAAAAGTTGAAAATAGAGCTACCATATGATCCAG
>NW_027978868.1:0-204 GCF_054177405.1 Leptonychotes weddellii
GTCCTACGGTGAGGCTTTCTCTGGGGCAAGGGCCCCCAGCCTGAGCAGAAAGCCACAGAGCCCCTGAGGGGTGGTGGCTCTGTGGGCTCCGTGGCCACTGCCCTGGTTGGTTCTCGTTCCATCTGGGGGAGGCAGGGGCTGGCCAAGCCAGCTCAGAAACAATCCGTCTACTTCACCCTTAGCTCTTCAACTCGACTGATCAAC
>NW_027978869.1:0-204 GCF_054177405.1 Leptonychotes weddellii
ACCATGAGAGACGATGGACTCTGAAAAACAAACTGAGGGTTCTAGAGGGGAGGGGGGTGGGAGGATGGGTTAGCCTGGTGATGGGTATTGAGGAGGGCACATTCTGCATGGAGCACTGGGTGTTATGCACAAACAATGAATCATGGAACACTTCATCTAAAACTAATGATGTAATGTATGGGGATTAACATAAGAATAAAAAAA
>NW_027978870.1:0-204 GCF_054177405.1 Leptonychotes weddellii
GTCTCTCATGGTTCGTCCACCCCTCCGATTTCCCCCGCTTCATTCTTCCCCTCCCGCTACCTTCTTCTTCTTCTTTTTTTTTTTCTTAACATATATTGCATTATTTGTTTCAGAGGTACAGATCTGAGATTCAACAGTCTTGCACAATTCACAGCGCTTACCAGAGCACATACCCTCCCCAGTGTCTATCACCCAGTCACCCCA
>NW_027978871.1:0-204 GCF_054177405.1 Leptonychotes weddellii
AGAACAGATGTCTCTAGTTCTTTTCGAGGTGGAGTTTGGGTTTATTTTCCTTTTGTTATATTGGGCAAATTTCTGAAAGAAAAGGCAGAAATGTGTTTATTCGGCCAAACTAAGACTGGAGGGGTCCGCTCCACTGGTGCGGATGAGGTCCGAGAGGAGCGTGGGGAAGCAGAGAAAGGCGGGGGTCGGGACCACAGCCCAGAG
>NW_027978872.1:0-204 GCF_054177405.1 Leptonychotes weddellii
CCAGGAAGTCTAATCTGGGGAGCCGAGCACTAAACCAAACCTCCTCTTTGACCTGAAGGCATCTGTACCTCACACCCAAGGGGAAGGCCAGACCCTGTTCCTGCTGTAAATGCCTACTGCTGGCTCAGAAGAAATGGATTTGAAGTACAAAGCAGACACTCAGGACGACCAGCCACACCACCACCTCCCCCACGAAGACATTTA
>NW_027978873.1:0-204 GCF_054177405.1 Leptonychotes weddellii
AGCCTGGTGGTGGGTATTGAGGAGGGCACATTCTGCATGGAGCACTGGGTGTCATGCACAAACAATGAATCATGGGACACTACATCTAAAACTAATGATGTAATGTATGGGGATTAACATAAGAATAAAAAAAAAAGAAATGGTAAAACAAAGATTTAACTAATTCAGTTTAAAAAAATCCATCAAACCATTGGTTTAAATGAG
>NW_027978874.1:0-204 GCF_054177405.1 Leptonychotes weddellii
CATACTTAATACTTTAAAAGAATCTTAACCATGATCAAGTGGGATTTATTTCAAGGATGCAAGAATGTCTCAACATCCACAAATCAATCAATGTGATACACCACATTAACAAAATGAAGGACAAAAGTCATGAGCATCTCAATAGATACAGAAAAAGCATTTGACAAAAGTCAACATCCATTTATGATAAAAATTCCCAACAAA
>NW_027978875.1:0-204 GCF_054177405.1 Leptonychotes weddellii
GGCCGGATCGGCTCATACACCTGGATGGGCCTCAGTGACCCTGAAGGAGTCTGGAAATGGGTGGACGGGCCGGACTACGAGACCAACTTCAAGCGAGTGCGCCCTGGCTTTCTGTGCCCTTCTGCGGCCTTGCACTCTTGCTCCTCCAGGCTCTGGCCCTCAGCCCCTGGTTCCCGGACCCCCGGGGTGCCCTCTGAGCCTCCC
>NW_027978876.1:0-1089 GCF_054177405.1 Leptonychotes weddellii
CCTAGCTCCAGACACTCCGCCGGCCTGCCCCCCCCCACTCTGCTGCCGGTGATCCCTGAACCGGCCCATGCCTGTTTCCGGCCTTGAACCCGGGGGCGCCCCCACGGCGGTTCTGAGCCCTGACACGGCGCACACGCTCTCCTGGTCGGCGTCTCCCCCGCCAAGCCTCGGGCAGCTCCACGACCTGGTCCCGCAGCCGTGGGGGCGAGGCAGCCCCCCCGCCTGGCTCCCCGCCGTCAGCTCCAGACTCAGGCCTCCCGCCCCCGCCCCCGAAGCTCCCTCCAGGGACTGTCTCCTCAACGCGGGGAGGCCCGAGGCAGCCGCAGCCGTTTCTTCCCCCATGCACCCGGTCACCCACACCGCGGCAGGCGCGTGCCCTGCCATGGGAACCCCTACAGCCGCGAGCACCCCCAGAGACACAGGCGCCCGCAGGGCCTCAGCGGCCGGTCCACTGGCTCTCCTTCTCCACGGGCCTGAGACACCGTCAGAACCACCTGCCCCATCAGCAGGTCCTGCAGCCCCGGCAGCAGCGGGCACCTCCATCACCGGTCTCTGTCCCCACACACCTGAAGCATCCCCAGAGCTGGCATCGGCCACCATCGGCCCAGAGGCCCCCACAGCCACGGAGAGGCCCGCAACCGCGGGCATCTCAGCCGTCCATCTCCCTCCCAACAAGCCTGAGGGGCCCCCGGGGCCCAGCCTTTCCCCCATGAGCGCGGGCATCCTGGCGGTGCTGGGCACCCCCAACCTTGTGGGAGCCCAGGCGTCTGCTGGTCCTCGTGCTGTCTCCCTCTCCCCCCACAGGCCTGCAACACCTCCAGGCGCAGACTCTTCCGGGACAGGCCTAGGTGTCCTGGGGGCCACGGGCACCCCGCCAGCTGTGGACACCCCTGCGGTCTGCCTCCTTCCTGGCAAGCCTGAGAAACCCCCAGGGCCGGCCTCCGACCCCAGAGGACCGGGCACCCTGGCAGCCGTGGGCACCTCGGCAGCCCCAGGCGCCCTGGCGCTCGGTCTCCTTCCCCAAGATCTCGGGACGCCCCCGGGGTCTGTCTCCTCCCCCACAAGCCCAGGCGCTTCAGGAACCCCGAC
>NW_027978877.1:0-204 GCF_054177405.1 Leptonychotes weddellii
AACATATTTATTTCATCCAAAAATACCTAATGATTCTTTTACTAATGAAAAACCTGGCTCTATAAGCTTCTCCATGTATGACCTACACAAGAAGTACAGATAGACATTTTATCATACTAACTTTCTTCTTGCCCAGTTTTTTTTTTTTTTTAAGAGAGAGAGGAGAAGCAGAGGGAGAGAGAATCTTAAGCAGGCTCTACGCCC
>NW_027978878.1:0-204 GCF_054177405.1 Leptonychotes weddellii
AACATACTAGGGTTATGTAACATGCTATCTGTGGGGGGAAACTGAGTGAAGGGTACATGGGAACTTTCTGTACAACTTTTTTTTTTATTCTTATGTTAATCCCCATACATTACATCATTAGTTTTAGATGTAGTGTTCCATGATTCATTGTTTGTGCATAACACCCAGTGCTCCATGCAGAATGTGCCCTCCTCAATACACACC
>NW_027978879.1:0-204 GCF_054177405.1 Leptonychotes weddellii
GGGGGTAGCCTGGTGATGGGTATTAAAGAGGGCACATACTGAATGGAGCACTGGGTGTTATATGCAAACAATGAATCATGGAACACTACATCAAAACCTAATGATGTAATGTATGGTGATTAACATAACATAATAAGAAAAAGAAAAAATAAGTATCATTAAAATTTATTATAGAAAAGTTTTGAGAATAGAAAGACACAAAAA
>NW_027978880.1:0-204 GCF_054177405.1 Leptonychotes weddellii
AGGGGCGCCTGGGTGGCTCAGTTGGTTAAGCGACTGCCTTCGGCTCAGGTCATGATCCTGGAGTCCCGGGATCGAGTCCCGCATCGGGCTCCCTGCTCGGTAGGGAGTCTGCTTCTCCCTCTGACCCTCCCCCCTCTCATGTGCTCTCTCTCTCTCATTCTGTCTGTCTCAAATAAATAAATAAAATCTTTAAAAAAAAAAAAA
>NW_027978881.1:0-204 GCF_054177405.1 Leptonychotes weddellii
AACGACTGAGCCACACAGGCTAAACATTTTTTTTTTTTTTAAGATTTTATTTATTTATTTGACAGAGAATGAGACAGAACACATGAGAGGGGGAAGGGTCAGAGGGAGAAGCAGACTCCCTGCCGAGCAGGGAGCCCGATGCGGGACTCGATCCAGGGACTCCAGGATCATGACCTGAGCCGAAGGCAGTCGCTTAACCGACTG
>NW_027978882.1:0-204 GCF_054177405.1 Leptonychotes weddellii
GCACAACCTAGGGATTTGACAACTCTACATTTTATGCTATGCTCACTACAAGTGTAGCTACTGTCTTGTCACCATACAATGCTATTATAATACCACCGACTATATTCCCTATGCTGTACCTTTCATCCCTGGACTTATTCATTCCATAACTGGAAGCCTTTACCTACTATTGCCCTTCACCCATTTTGCCCATCCCCCCACCCC
>NW_027978883.1:0-204 GCF_054177405.1 Leptonychotes weddellii
AAAAGTAAGTTCAGTTTTCCTTCACACGAACTCCAATCAGTAGCTCTTAATTTATGTTAACAATTGTTGAATTGTTAACATAATAACAATTCTTTCACCTTTCTCTCTGTTTTAACATTTTCGTGATAGAATATCAGGGCAAATAGTTTTAATTTTATGTTTGACCCTTCAAATAAAAGGGATGAGTTGGCCGGCCCGCATTCC
>NW_027978884.1:0-204 GCF_054177405.1 Leptonychotes weddellii
CAACCGACAGAATGGGAGAAGATATTTGCAAATGACATATCAGATAAAGGGCTAGTATCCAAAATCTATAAAGAACTCATCAAACTCAACACCCAAAGAACAAAGAATCCAATCAAGAAATGGGCAGAAGACATGAACAGACATTTTTCCAAAGAAGACATCCAAATGGCCAACAGACACATGAAAAAGTGCTCAACATTGCTC
>NW_027978885.1:0-204 GCF_054177405.1 Leptonychotes weddellii
GGAGACCCTACAGGTTCTTGACGGCAGCCCGGCTACTGCCGGGCCGCGGGCAACAGAGAACGTGCCGGCTGGCCTGCTGGGGCTGCCCAGCTGCCTCAGGTTAAAGCGAGCGGCTCGGCATTAAGTCGATAAGCCTCCCGGCCTCCTGGGGAGGTAGGTCACCCTCAAACACATTATCCCCCCTCAACAGATGGGGGGAACGAC
>NW_027978886.1:0-204 GCF_054177405.1 Leptonychotes weddellii
AGGGCGCCTGGGTGGCTCAGTTGGTTAAGCGACTGCCTTCGGCTCAGGTCATGATCCTGGAGTCCCGGGATCGAGTCCCGCATCAGGCTCCCTGCTCAGTGGGGGGTCTGCTTCTCCCTCTGACCCTCTGACCCTTTTCCTTCTTGTGCTCTCTGTCTCTCATTCTCTCTCTCTCAAATAAATAAATAAAATCTTAAAAAAAAA
>NW_027978887.1:0-1089 GCF_054177405.1 Leptonychotes weddellii
AAAGGCCAAAGTCCCAAAGTGTGGATGACACCATAGACTTCATACCCATTCTGTGAACACAGCTGACTTGTCTGTATGCTTACAGTGTCATCCTCCTGTTCTTCCAGAGCTCTTCTGCCTGGGTCACTGTTTCTTTGCCTGACGTGTTGGCCTAGCCTCTCCCACAGATGACAGGTGTCCTGAGGTCAGTGACTAAGCCTTCCTGGGCCATAACCCAGCTTCTTGCAGCCATAACCCTGCAGGGTCTCCAGGAACATTGATGGGTTGGTAAAAAATATGGGCAGAAATGTTTGGAGAAGAGGAAGGCTGTTCTTCCCCCTCTTGGGTCTCTTTTGAGAAGTAACATGATTCAGGGCGATGTGCAGCAAGAGCTCCACTTGGGGTAGCTATTACGGGTGTCACTCACCGCTAGCCAGGGGCCCGAAGTCTGCAGGACACATGCCTCATGGTAGGAACAGGAAGCACCTGTTTTCCAGAAGCCTTTTCTCATGGCCCCCTACTGCCTCACCTCCCCGCTTGTTTACCTAGCACACAGCCCCGGGAATCTTCCCCTCTGCTTCACCCCCTTGCCTGGGGGAACCCAAGGGGGCTCTGAACAAGTTGCTGATATGCTGTTTGGGGGTCTGAGGCCAGCCCCACCCCACCCCCCACGGGCACAGCTGTGAGCCACCCACTCCTGGATGGCCCCTTCCCCCCAGGCTCCATATGAGCAGCTGGGTGGCAGGCGGGCTCTCCCCGCACCGGGAACTGGATGTCCCTGCATATTCACCACCTTCTCGCAGGGCCTGAGAGCGAGGCCTGACGTGGGGCTGGACCTGAAACCTGACTGTGGATGTGGCCCCTGTGGAACTTCAATTCCAGCCGTCAGGCCAGAGAGGGAAACCGAGGGGAATAAGGCAGGGGCCCTCTTCTGACCAGGGCTGACCTCCCTCTCCAAGCAGCAGGGGTCTGAGGGCAGACACAGCCTCCACAACCTCTTCCTTTCGGGCGTCCTTGGCCTGAGGGGGGCACTAATGAGGCACCTGTTCTGCACTGTGCAGTAAAGGGCAGGGTGCTCCATGACAGCTGGATGTAATCAGTACTGCGGGG
>NW_027978888.1:0-204 GCF_054177405.1 Leptonychotes weddellii
ACTAAAATAATTCATTCCAAAGGCGTTATGTTGGAGTAGTTGTAGAGAAACGTATTTGAGCTAGTGTGCTATAAAAAGTACAATAAAAGGGAAATTTCATGTACTTGCAAACATTCTGAGTTTGTAAAATTATCTTCGTTTGTCATCAAATGCTTACATTAGTAATAATAAAACAAGATGACACTTTTCCATTAAAAAATAAAT
>NW_027978889.1:0-204 GCF_054177405.1 Leptonychotes weddellii
AGAGGAAAGAACAAGTGTTGATGAGGGGCGCCTGGGTGGCTCAGTCGGTTAAGCGACTGCCTTCGGCTCAGGTCATGATCCTGGAGTCCCGGGATCGAGTCCCGCATCGGGCTCCCTGCTCGGCGGGGAGTCTGCTTCTCCCTCTGACCCTCCTCCCTCTCATGCTCTCTGTCTCTCATTCTCTCTCTCTCAAATAAATGAATA
>NW_027978890.1:0-204 GCF_054177405.1 Leptonychotes weddellii
CCAAAAGACCCCACAGAGGTCCCCGTGTGGAGCGGACGCTGGGGGGCAGCTCCCGATCCACCCCCTCAGGACCAAGGCACCATCCTGCTGCAGCCAGCTCTCCCTGGGGACGCAGCTCAGGCCTCGGTTCTACCAACAGCACCGGGTAACGTGTCTCTGCCGAAGCCCAGTCCCTTCGTGCCTCCTCGGCTGTCATCCCGAGTC
>NW_027978891.1:0-204 GCF_054177405.1 Leptonychotes weddellii
CTCCTGCTACCTTCTTCTTCTTTTTTTTTTCTTAACATATATTGCATTATTTGTTTCAGAGGTACAGATCTGAGATTCAACAGTCTTGCACAATTCACAGCGCTTACCAGAGCACATACCCTCCCCAGTGTCTATCACCCAGTCACCCCATCCCTCCCACCCCACCCCCCACTCCAACAACACTCAGTTTGTTTCCTGCGATTA
>NW_027978892.1:0-204 GCF_054177405.1 Leptonychotes weddellii
AGGCACCCTTATCCTAAGATATTATATATAAAACAAATACGTTATTGCTATGATCACTGATGTATGATCAGGTTTATTCAAGGACAGGAGGGAAACTTCACGGGAATATGAGCAAATTCTTGACATAAGGTGACTCCTCTCTAGTAAATAAAGTAAGGAGTGCACAAACCCTACATTATGAAGCAAAATGTAATTTTCTAGGTG
>NW_027978893.1:0-204 GCF_054177405.1 Leptonychotes weddellii
CCTGAGGGGGCTGGATTTTGTAGAAATTGTGTTCCCTTAATAGTTGCAGACAGCTATGCAAATACTTTGCCCTCTGTTCAGATGTCTTTTATTTTTTTTAAGATTTTATTTATTTGAGAGAGAGAAAGAACAAGTGGGGGAAGGGGCAGAGAGGGAGAAGCAGACTTCCCACTGAGCAGAGAGCCCAACCAGGGCTGGATCCCA
>NW_027978894.1:0-204 GCF_054177405.1 Leptonychotes weddellii
ACCATGGGCCCAGACCCCAGGGAAATGAAGCAGGAGACCCCTGCTCTGGGTCGTGCCCCCGCTCCCCGCCAGACACCAGCATCTGCCCAATTCCGCACCAGATCCAACTCTGGCCCCAGAACGATCGATTCGCGGGACCCCCGATGGCGCCCCGAGGCCGGTGCTGCTCGTGGCTTGTGACAAATGAGGAACCTGACATTGTAG
>NW_027978895.1:0-204 GCF_054177405.1 Leptonychotes weddellii
GGGCGCCTGGGTGGCTCAGTTGGTTAAGCGACTGCCTTCGGCTCAGGTCATGATCCTGGAGTCCCGGGATCGAGTCCCGCATCGGGCTCCCTGCTCGGCGAGGAGCCTGCTTCTCCCTCTGACCCTCCCCCCTCTCATGTGCTCTCTGTCTCTCTCATTCTCTCTGTCTCAGATAAATAAATAAAATCTTTAAAAAAAAAAAAA
>NW_027978896.1:0-204 GCF_054177405.1 Leptonychotes weddellii
AAAGAAATTTCGGCTTTAAAATAAAGTCTAAGGCAGGTTCTAAGAAGCGAAGTTTCTTTCCATGGCAGTGAATGGCCAGTCAGTGCAGGCAATCCGGAACCAAGTGGACCAGCTGCTGGCACAACCTCCAGCCAGGCCATCAATAGCCTGACCCCCCTTGACCTCACCGGTTATATTTCAAGTTCCAGCGCGTTTCTCCTCTGG
>NW_027978897.1:0-204 GCF_054177405.1 Leptonychotes weddellii
CCTGGGTGGCTCAGTTGGTTAAGCGACTGCCTTCGGCTCAGGTCATGATCCTGGAGTCCCTGGATCGAGTCCCGCATCGGGCTCCCTGCTCGGCAGGGAGTCTGCTTCTCCCTCTGACCCTCCCAACCCTCCTCCCTCTCATGTGCTCTCTCTCTCAGTCTCTCTCTCTCAAATAAATAAATAAAATCTTTAAAAAAAAAAAAA
>NW_027978898.1:0-1089 GCF_054177405.1 Leptonychotes weddellii
GCTCGGGGCGCCGGGCCTGCCCTCTGCGCACCTCATCCCAGCCCTTCAGGGGTGAGCCGCTCCTGCTCCCCTTTCCAGATGAGGAAAGCGAGGCCCAAGGGCAACGGTGGGGGCCTGCTGGCCGTGGGGAGCTGGGTGACACCTGAGCACCCGGCACTGTCCCCGTCCCTGCAGTAACCGTGGCCCCACAGGGACAGCACACGGGACGCGAGCAAGTCATCGAGGCACCTTTGGGGATCTGGCGCGGAAGGGCTGTGAGGGAGGGGGAGAGCAGGGAAGCCCCCCGGGGACTCTAACCACGACTCCGAGGACCCCTCCGGGGACCACGGGGTGAGTCGGCTGCTGGGAGCAGCTTCGAGCCGTGTCACAAATCAGTTCTTCCAGTCACAGTGAAGGGGCTTGTGCCAGAAGGTGACCCGTGTTGGGGGCACGTGGGGACACCAGCGTCCCCCTGCACCGCCCGTGGGAATGCGGACGGTGCGGACGCTCTGGAAACAGAGTGGTGTGTCCTCCAGAAGGCCAGCCGGGGACTGCCACGTGACAGCGTGCCATGCCCACGTGTCTGCCAAGAGCACGGAGAACACGTGTCCACACATGTTCACAGCGGTGCCATTCAGGGTGGGCGAAAGCGGGGACAACCCAGATGGCTGACCTCAGATGAGCGGATGGACGAAACGTGGCAGCCACCGCAGCGTGGACGTCCTGGAAGGTGGCGCTCAGGGAACGCAGCCAGTCCAAACACACCACGCGTCCCGTGGTCCCGTGGGGGGAGCCGTGGTTAGAGGCCGGGAAACGGGCAGAATCTCACCGCCAGGGGCGGGAAGGACACTGGGGGGCGCACGAGGGGCCCTTCAGGATGACGGAAGTGTGACGGCCACAACCCTGTCCCTGAGACTATCATGTGGCACCCTTAGAATGGTGACTTCTAGGGTGTGTGAGTTGTGCGTCTGTAAAGTTAAGAACTGAGTTGCAAAAAGATAAAGTTAAGGGTTCCGTGTGGGAGTGGACAGGGGGAGGCGGCCGTCCTGCTTTCGGCCCCTGCGGTCTCCTCACTGCAGGAGGACCAGCACCGGGGGGCCCGGCCCCTCT
>NW_027978899.1:0-204 GCF_054177405.1 Leptonychotes weddellii
GATCAAACCATTCTGAACACCTACAAACTCAACAGGAGATCGAAGAAAAGAAGAGCAACAACTCTCTCATCAGAAAAGCGACCACTTTCTGGAAGGTAGGACGTGCGGAGAAGTGAATCCGAGGCGATATTCGGGAGGATAGACGGCGGGGGAGGGGCCTCCGTCGGCCGCTTCTGGCAAGTGATAGAACCACGGAGCACAAAA
>NW_027978900.1:0-204 GCF_054177405.1 Leptonychotes weddellii
CCCATGGCTGTTTTCCATCTCAGATTGATGGGAAATCCCTCCAGCCAAGAGCACTAATAGACCTTTCTGCCTGTGCTATTTCAATTCACTTATGCCCACACTAATTTCTTCTAATATTATACTCAGATTGTTTCTTACTGGTTTATATTTTCAAAACTTGTTGCTATTTCAATTAAAAGTATCTTCACCAAGGACCAAACTGAA
>NW_027978901.1:0-204 GCF_054177405.1 Leptonychotes weddellii
ATTCCTTTCTTCGATCTCCTGTTGAGTTTGTAGGTGTTCAGAATGGTTTGATCCCTATCCAGCTGAATTCCTGAGAGGAGACGAAATCCAGGTCTCCTACTCCTCCGCCATCTTGCTCCGCCCCCCCCAACATTGTTCTAGGTTCTGTAGACAAAGCAATTGCAGGTGCAATTGCAGCTCCAATGAGAGAAGCAGATGAAAACA
>NW_027978902.1:0-204 GCF_054177405.1 Leptonychotes weddellii
CGGGCGCCTGGGTGGCTCAGTCGTTAAGCGTCTGCCTTCGGCTCAGGTCATGATCCCAGGGTCCTGGGATCGAGTCCCACATCGGGCTCCCTCCTCGGGGGGAAGCCTGTTTCTCCCTCTCCCCCTCCCACTGCTTGTGTTCCTGCTCTCGCTGTCTCTGTCTCTGTCAAATAAATAAATAAAATCTTTAAAAAAAAAAAAAAA
>NW_027978903.1:0-204 GCF_054177405.1 Leptonychotes weddellii
CGGTTTTTTGGAAGAGTTTGAGGAGAATAGGAATTAACTCTTCTTTTTTATTTATTTTGCATTTTTTAAATTTTACTATGTTAATCACCATACATTACATCAGTTTTTGATGTAGTGATCCATGATTCATTGTTTGCATATAACACCCAGTGCTCCATTCAATACGTGCCCTCTTTAATACCCATCACCAGGCTAACCCATCCC
>NW_027978904.1:0-204 GCF_054177405.1 Leptonychotes weddellii
ACACTTTTTTTTTTTTAAGTAGTCTCTACACCTAGTGTGGAGCCCAACGCAGGCTCGAACTCACGACCCTGAGATCAAGACCTGAGCTGAGATCAAAGGTCTGAAGCTTAACTGACTGAACCACCAAGGTGCCCCTCAAAAATACACTTTTTAAAGAAGCTACTACAGGATGTACTACAGCAAAAAAAAAAAAAAAAAAGTAAA
>NW_027978905.1:0-204 GCF_054177405.1 Leptonychotes weddellii
GGGCACCTGGGTGGCTCAGTTGGTTAAGCGACTGCCTTCGGCTCAGGTCATGATCCTGGAGTCCCGGGATCGAGTCCCACATTGGGCTCCCTGCTCAACGGGGAGTCTGCTTCTCCCTCTGACCCTCCTCCCTCTCATGCTCTCTGTCTTTCATTCTCTCTCTCTCAAATAAATAAATAAAATCTTTAAAAAAAAAAAAGCTCA
>NW_027978906.1:0-204 GCF_054177405.1 Leptonychotes weddellii
CAAACTGAGGGTTCTAGAGGGGAGGGGGGTGGGAGGATGGGTTGGCCTGGTGGTGGGTATTGAGGAGGGCACGTTCTGCATGGAGCACTGGGTGTTGTGCACGAACAATGAATCATGGAACACTTCATCTAGAACTAATGATGTAATGTATGGGGATTAACATAAGAATAAAAATAAATAAATTAATTAATTAATTAAAAAAAA
>NW_027978907.1:0-204 GCF_054177405.1 Leptonychotes weddellii
GATGATTCAGGAGGGAAGTAGTTTTCAGCCCAATTGCCACCAACTGAGCTGGGAAATCTGTCTTGATACCTTTATCCAAGGGAGGAATATTTGGATATCTGATACTTCATGGAAATTGGTGAGGAGGGCTCTGATATTTCAAAAGCAAAATATTGAACTAGGTCTCACTCTAAAATCTTAGGCACTTTTTTTTTTTTTTTTAAA
>NW_027978908.1:0-204 GCF_054177405.1 Leptonychotes weddellii
GGGGGGGGCCTCCCCACCCCCACTCCCACCCTTCATCACCTTTGGCTTATGCTGACTGAAGTCTGGACAAAGGCCAGGGTAGGGAGCTCTGATTACAGCTGGAGAAGAACAGACAGGTTCAGCCCAGGGGCTAAGAGGAGGAGAGGCAAGGGATCATCCGCCCTGCATCTAAGATTGAGTCTAAGAGAAGGGAGCAATGTAACC
>NW_027978909.1:0-1088 GCF_054177405.1 Leptonychotes weddellii
AATATTATAATTTTTCTTTTGTACAAAAATGCCCCTGCATGCTGTAGACCACTGATGTTAGAGGTCCTTAAATTTTCATGGAGTTTAACTCCCACCTCTGGAATGTATGTATCTTACCATAGTTCTTGCTATGTTTTCTTCCAATATGTTTAGCTTGTTGTCAGCAATATGGTGCATTTATATTATGTTCTAAAGTTATGTAATTATCCCTTCTAAGTGAATGTAAACTTCCCTTCCTTTTTCCATATATGAATGGAAAAGACATATTTGCTTGATTTGATTCATGTGTACATTCAATGTACTTGAGGCCATGTTAATTTGTTCCTACAATTGACACTAGACTGGCACAGAACAAAAACTGGAGCTAGTGCTTGATTGATACTATGGTAATGCAGTGTTCTGTGCAAGCTCTGTCTTCACTGTTTCTCACAAGAAGTCTGCTGTTATCTTTGTTCTTTTGTATCTCTTTTTCTCTGGCTTTTAAAAAGATTTTCTCTTTATTCCTGCTTTTCAGAAATTATGGTGTGTCTCATTGTGGTTCTATTTGTAATTGTTCTGCTTGTATAGATTTATGTTCTGTATTCTTGAATTTAATGTTTTATTGAATTTTAAACGTTTTATTTTATTTTTTTTCATAAAATACATTTCTGATCCCTTCATTTCACTTTTTGGGCCTCCAATTACATATATGTTAGACTTTCCCATATTGTTCCAGGTCATAAAGTCTCTTATCTCTTTTCTAGGATCCCCCCCACACACCGTTTTTGCATTTGCTTAGATTGTTTCTATTGTTTTATTTATTTATTTATTTATTTATTTTTAATTTTATTATGTTATGTTATCACCATATAATACATCATTAGTTTTTGATGTAGTGGTCCACGATCCATTGTTTTCATATAACACCCAGTGCTCCATGCAATACCTGCCCTCCTTAATACCCATCACCAGGCTAACCCATCCCCCCACCCCCTCCCCTCTAAAACCCTCGTTTTGGGGGCGCCTGGGTGGCTCAGTCGTTAAGCGTCTGCCTTCGGCTCAGGTCACGATCCCAGGGTCCTGGGATCGAGCCCCGCATCGGGCTCCCT
>NW_027978910.1:0-204 GCF_054177405.1 Leptonychotes weddellii
TAAACGGCACTGGCAACATCTGCTTTTAAAAGTTTTGGTAGAATTCAACACTAAACTGTTCTGGTCTGGGATGTTTGAGAAGCTAGCTTCTTGATGGGCTTCCCTATCTTCTATAGAAATATGTGGAAATTGTACTGTTTATAACTTAAAAGATTGGATCCATTTTAATAAGGCTTCTATGTCATTGTAAAGGGTTTGGGAAAA
>NW_027978911.1:0-204 GCF_054177405.1 Leptonychotes weddellii
CCCACGGCAAGAAGGTGGCCGACGCGCTGACCACCGCTGTGTCCCACATAGATGACCTGCCAGGTGCCCTGTCGGCTCTGAGCGACCTGCACGCGTACAAGCTGCGTGTGGACCCCGTCAACTTCAAGGTGAGCACGCGGGCCGGCCCGGAGAGATCTGGGGCAGGAGGGCGCAGCGGGCCCTGTTAGCAGGGCGGACGGCCCC
>NW_027978912.1:0-204 GCF_054177405.1 Leptonychotes weddellii
AAACCAGACAAAGACCCCATCAAAAAGGAGAATTACAAACCATTATCCTTGATGAACATGGATGCAAAAATTCTCACCAAAATACTAGCCGATAGGATCCAACAGTACATTAAAAGGATTATTCACCATGACGAAGTGGGATTTATCCCTAGGCTGCAAAAAGCTTTATTTTTAAAGTGAAATCACATCTTTTCTTTGCAAACT
>NW_027978913.1:0-204 GCF_054177405.1 Leptonychotes weddellii
GGGCGCCTGGGTGGCTCAGTTGGTTAAGTGACTGCCTTCGGCTCAGGTCATGATCCTGGAGTCCCTGGATCGAGTCCCGCATCGGGCTCCCTGCTCGGCAGGGAGTCTGCTTCTCCCTCTGACCCTCCCGACCCTCCCCCCTCTCATGCTCTCTCTCTCTCAGTCTCTCTCTCTCAGATAAATAAATAAAATCTTAAAAAAAAA
>NW_027978914.1:0-204 GCF_054177405.1 Leptonychotes weddellii
CCTTTGGCTCAGGTCATGATCCTGGAGTCCCGGGATCGAGTCCCGCATCGGGCTCCCTGCTCAGCAAGGAGCCTGCTTCTCCCTCTAACCCTCCCCCCTCTCATGTACTCTCTCTCTCTCATTCTCTCTGTCTCAAATAAATAAATAAATCTTTAAAAAAAAAAAAAAGAAAAGAAAAGAATTAATGCAGGATAGTCGGGAAAA
>NW_027978915.1:0-204 GCF_054177405.1 Leptonychotes weddellii
AACAAACAAACAAACAAAATCAATAAATTCCTCCAAGTATTTGGATATTAAAGAACATATTTCTAAATGACCCTTTAGTCAAAGAAGAAATCAGAAGAGAAATTAGAAAATATTTTGAATAGAAAATAAAAAACACAAATATTGAAATTTGTAAGATGTAGTTAAGAGAGTGTTTAAAAGGAAATTTATAGCTTTAAATACTTA
>NW_027978916.1:0-204 GCF_054177405.1 Leptonychotes weddellii
AGGAATGAGCAGGAAGTTGAATAACAATAAGCAAATCAGTAGCTGGGCATAGATTTTTTTTTTTAAATTTTTTTATTCTTATATTATCCCCATACGTTGCATCATTAGTTTTAGATGTGGTGTTCCATGATTCATTGTTTGTGCATAACACCCAGTGCTCCATGCAGAATGTGCCCTCCTCAATACCCATCACCAGGCTCACCC
>NW_027978917.1:0-204 GCF_054177405.1 Leptonychotes weddellii
ACTGATTTTAATATATATGATTAAATAGATCTATTAAATTATAAGTTATAAATATGTAATAGATTTAATTTTATATTTATATGTTATCAAGGCAGAATGAGTAGAAGTATATTACTCCCTTGTTTTTAGAATTTGTTGAAAATAATGTTTCAGGTTTGTCATTTGACTTTTCATGTTTTTGGTGATTTTTTTTTTTTTTTAAGA
>NW_027978918.1:0-204 GCF_054177405.1 Leptonychotes weddellii
GGGGAAGGAGGAGCGCTATGGGAATACCAAAGCACTACTTTATAGAAAGGAAACATTGAAGCAAAAATACTTTCTGAATATATACTGTACATTATGTAAACAAACATTCATAATAAGAATCAACACAGGCCAAAATATTGTTTTCTAGGAAATCAGAATCTTCTTCCTTTTAAGTCACACACACACACACACACACACACACAC
>NW_027978919.1:0-204 GCF_054177405.1 Leptonychotes weddellii
GACGCTTAACCGACTGAGCCACCCAGGAGCCCCTCACTTAACTATTTTCTATCCTGTATTTCCATCTTATTTGATTAATGAAAATATTATTATGTTAAAATTATGTTGATATTAAATTCATATGTGTATGTAATCTCAAGCCAATATAAAGGGACAAAGTGAAAACTAAGTCCCTAGGCCAGATTCTAGTTACGCTAAAACTCC
>NW_027978920.1:0-1088 GCF_054177405.1 Leptonychotes weddellii
CATACACTACGGACAGGTAAGTTGGGCACTTTCCACCTGGAAGATAAGCGTCACACTGAGTTAAAAAGCACAAACACGGCGTGAGGAAGGAAAGTGAGAGGGGACTGGAAGGTAAATCTGGGCACTTTGAGAACACAGGAGCCATCCTTAGCTCCAGAGGCCTGCGTAGTTCCCATGGAGGCCTGAAGGGAGAGGTCCCCCAGCCACGAAGAGCTTCATCTCAGGCCAGTTGTAGCAGTGGGTGTAGAGAGCGTTGGGGAACTCGCCGATCCCACCGAAGTAGTTCACCCACAGGTCATCGTGGTTGAGCCAGCCCCTGCCACAGGTGAGCTTGAGCTTCCTTCCTGAGGGCCCGGGAGAGGAGTCCGGGCTGGCTGAGGCCCTCTCCTCCAGGAACTTCTGGGCGCGGATGTCATAGAAGAGCAGGGAGCCATGGCCCGTGCCCACGGTGATGATATGCTGGTAGAAACTCAGCGAGCGCACACCCGTGCCGCCCTCTCGGGAGCACAGGGGCCGGATATTCTGCTGACGTTGGCGCGGATCTAAGAAGGAGACATGGGACTGGGAGCCCACCGCGTACAGGGACAACTCATCACAGTAGGTCAGGCACACGTTCTCTCGGCAGTAGGGCAGCCTGATGGAGAGCAGCCTGGACAGAGTGCTTCGGGCTTTCCACAGGTGGAAGTAGCCGTCCAGGGACACCGCTCCCAGCTCCTGGTTCTTGCCGCTGAAGGCCAGAGCCCGCACCTTGCGGTTACTGGGGCTGGTGCTGGACCTGGGGATGGTCTCCATGTCCCTCGGACGGATGTGGGCGTACACAGGAAGACCCGCGTCATTGTGCCAGGCGATGCTGCCGCTGAACATGTCGGGATCCATCCGCCACAGCGCCACTGTGCCGTCGCGGGAGCCGCTCACAGCCACTGTGTCACTCATCCAGGCGATGGTGAAGATCCAGTCCTTGTGGCCATGGCGGTCGCCCAGGCACACGGGGTCCAGGGTGGGCAGCTGGTAGACGGCCAGGCTGTTGGGGTTCTCACCCCCAGTGGCCAGAAGGGTCTTGGAGGGATTCAGCTCGATGGCGTGGATGC
>NW_027978921.1:0-204 GCF_054177405.1 Leptonychotes weddellii
GACTAGCAAGTGTCTTCTGGGTGTGCCCCCATGCCATATGATGTGGCTGAGGGGCCCTGAGCAATTCCGCACCAATACCCAAGGTTTTGGCTAATTTGCCTTGTGCTGTCTTACTTGCACGAAAACAGCAGTGCCTGGATCAGGCCTTCAGTGCAACAGCTGCAGGATGAGCCGGCTTAGGAGGACCTTGCCCAGGACACTAGC
>NW_027978922.1:0-204 GCF_054177405.1 Leptonychotes weddellii
AAAAGTAAGTTCAGTTTTCCTTCACACGAACTCCAATCAGTAGCTCTTAATTTATGTTAACAATTGTTGAATTGTTAACATAATAACAATTCTTTCACCTTTCTCTCTGTTTTAACATTTTCGTGATAGAATATCAGGGCAAATAGTTTTAATTTTATGTTTGACCCTTCAAATAAAAGGGATGAGTTGGCCGGCCCGCCTTCC
>NW_027978923.1:0-204 GCF_054177405.1 Leptonychotes weddellii
TAGTCGCCTTCATTACTCTTATTATAATTGTCTAGATGACATTGCAAGAGGTACGTCGTGACACAGATGTCGTGAGGCCCCAACAGCGACAGGGCTTTGCGTGGGGCAGTCAGGAATGGCTTCGTGGAGGAGGGAGCTTGAGGCAGAACCGGGCGGGGCGGGGGCTTTGAAGGGAGGAGGAGGGAAGGGCCCTGCGTGGGCAAA
>NW_027978924.1:0-204 GCF_054177405.1 Leptonychotes weddellii
GTGCCGATCCCCACATATTCTGCCTTTTCTCCATTTGCTGAGGATGAACTGTCTGTGCTTCTAAGTCCAAGCCCCATACTTTCTCATCCTCTCTCATCAGCTCATTAACATCACTTATCTCCTCTTTCCTATAGCAACATTTTTTTTTCCTTTTCTACTGGACTGTTTCCCCCAGCATACAAATATGCTGTTATTTCTCCCATA
>NW_027978925.1:0-204 GCF_054177405.1 Leptonychotes weddellii
ACCCCAAAAAACCTAATAACTAAAATTTTTTTACCAAAGGGCACATTAATTACAATTTTTAAAAAAATATGCACTGTTAAGGAAAGATTATACTGAGGTCTACACAAAACTAATAATCCATATAACAGTAATTACTGTTACTGTTCTAGAAATTAATTATGAATAAAATACACTGAGTCTATATTGTAGGTTTTTTTTTTCCAA
>NW_027978926.1:0-204 GCF_054177405.1 Leptonychotes weddellii
GGGGAGTCTGCTTCTCCCTCTGACCCTCCCCCCTCTCATGTGCTCTCTCTCTTTCTCGCTCTCTCAAATAAATGAATAAAAATCTTTAAAAAAAATAAAATATTTATCTCTTTTCAACTGCAGATTCTTTGAAGGTAGGGACCACCCCATTTTTGCTAGTTTAAAAATCAAATATTCTGCATTGTTATTCCTATAAACACGTAA
>NW_027978927.1:0-204 GCF_054177405.1 Leptonychotes weddellii
CCAGGCCTTTCTGGCTTGCCAGGTCTCTGTGGATAGGTCTGACGTTATTCTGATGTTCCTCCCTCTGTACGTAAGGAATCTCTTCCCCCTAACTGCCCTTAAGATGGTTTCCTTGGTTCTAAGATTTGCAAGTTTTACTATTACATGCTGGGGTGTTGGCCTGTTTTCCTTGATCTTGGGAGGGGTCCTCTCTGCCTCTAGGAC
>NW_027978928.1:0-204 GCF_054177405.1 Leptonychotes weddellii
AAATAAAGCTTAGGGAATGTAAAGTATCTAATAAGTACCAACCAATTGTACTATTATTTAACAGCCAGTTTTTTTTTTATTCTTATGTTAATCCCCATACATTACATCATTAGTTCTAGATGAAGTGTTCCATGATTCATTGTTCGTGCATAACACCCAGTGCTCCATGCAGAACGTGCCCTCCTCAATACCCACCACCAGTCC
>NW_027978929.1:0-204 GCF_054177405.1 Leptonychotes weddellii
GGCTATTTTTTTTTTTTAAAGATTTTATTTATTTATTTGAGACAGAGAGAATGAGAGACAGAGAGCATGAGAGGGAGGAGGGTCAGAGGGAGAAGCAGACTCCCTGCCGAGCAGGGAGCCCAATGCGGGACTCGATCCCGGGACTCCAGGATCATGACCTGAGCCGAAGGCAGTCGCTTAACCAACTGAGCCACCCAGGTGCCC
>NW_027978930.1:0-204 GCF_054177405.1 Leptonychotes weddellii
GGGCGCCTGGGTGGCTCAGTTGGTTAAGCGACTGCTTTCAGCTCAGGTCATGATCCTGGAGTCCCTGGATCGAGTCCCGCATCGGGCTCCCTGCTCGGCAGGGAGCCTGCTTCTCCCTCTGACCCTCCCCCCTCTCGTGTGCTCTATCTCTCTCATTCTCTCTGTCTCAAATAAATAAATAAAATCTTTAAAAAAAAAAAAAAA
>NW_027978931.1:0-1088 GCF_054177405.1 Leptonychotes weddellii
CATTGACATCTTCACAATATTTGTTCTTCCAATCCATGAGCATGGAACGTTTTTCCATTTCTTTGTGTCTTCCTCAATTTCTTTCATGAGTATTTTATAGTTTTCTGAGTACAGATCCTTTGTCTCTTTGGTTAGATTTATTCCTAGGTATCTTATGGTTTTGGGTGCAATTGTAAATGGGATCGACTCCTTGATTTCTCTTTCTTCCGTCTTGTTGTTGGTGTATAGGAATGCCACTGATTTCTGTGCATTGATTTTATATCCTGCCACTTCACTGAATTCCTGTATGAGTTCTAGCAGTTTTGGGGTGGAGTCTTTGGGGTTTTCCACATAAAGTATCGTACTATCTGCAGAGAGTGAGAGTTTGACTTCTTCTTTGACGATTCAGATGCCTTTTATTTTTTTGTTGTCTGATTGCTGTGGCTAGGACAGCTAGTAGTATGTTCAATAGCAGTGGTGATAGTGGACATCCCTGCTGTGTTCCTGACCTTAAGGGGAAAGCTCTCAGTTTTTCCCCATTGAGAATGATATTCACTGTGGGTTTTTCATAGATGACTTTTATGATATTGAGGTGTGTATCCTCGATCCCTATAATCTGAAGAGTTTTGATCAGGAAAAGATTTTATACTTTGTCAAATGCTTTTTCTGCATCTATTGAGAGGATCATATGATTCTTGTTCTTTCTTTTATTGATGTATTGTATCACATTGATTGATTTGCGGATATTGAACCAAACTTGCAGCCCAGGAATAAATCCCACTTGGTCGTGGTGAATAATCCTTTTAATGTAATGTTGGATCCTATTGGCTAGTATTTTGGTGAGAATTTTTGCATCCATGTTCATCAGGGATATTGGTCTGTAATTATCCTTTTTGATGGGGTCTTTGTCTGGTTTGGGATCAATGTAATGCTGGCCTCATAAAACGAGTTTGGAAGTTTTTCTTCCATTTCTATTTTTTGGAACAGTTTCAGAAGAATAGGTATTAATTCTTCTCTAAATGTTTGGTGGAACTCCCCTGGGAAGCCATGTGGCCCTGGGTGCTTGTTTTTTGGGAGATTTTTGATGACTGCTTCAATTTCCTTAGTGG
>NW_027978932.1:0-204 GCF_054177405.1 Leptonychotes weddellii
TGAGAGACGATGGACTCTGAAAAACTAACAGGGTTCTAGAGGGAAGGGGGGTGGGAGGATGGGTTAGCCTGGTGGTGGGTATTGAGGAGGGCACATTCTGCATGGAGCACTGGGTGTTATGCACAAACAATGAATCATGGAACACTTTATCTAAAACTAATGATGTAATGTATGGGGATTAACATAAGAATTAAAAAAAAAAAA
>NW_027978933.1:0-204 GCF_054177405.1 Leptonychotes weddellii
AGCCGGGTGGTGGGTATTGAGGAGGGCACATTCTGCATGGAGCACTGGGTGTTATGCACAAACAATGAATCATGGAACACTACATCTAAAACTAATGATGTAATGTATGGGGATAATATAAGAATAAAAAAATTTAAAAAAAAATCAACTCAACATATTGGCAGAACAAATACTGTTAAAATGTGTATACTACCCAAAGCAACC
>NW_027978934.1:0-204 GCF_054177405.1 Leptonychotes weddellii
CAGCTACTCGTATACCCTTGACCGAAGAACGGTCCTCCTCTATCGGGGAAGGTCGTCCTCTTCGACCGAGCGCGCAGCTTCGGGAGGGACGCACATGGAGCGGTGAGGGAGGAAGGGGACACCCGCCTAGCCAGCCAGATCAGCCGAATCAACCCTGGCGATCAATGGGGTGACAGATGTCGCAGCCAGATCGCCCTCACATCC
>NW_027978935.1:0-204 GCF_054177405.1 Leptonychotes weddellii
ACGGGACTGGGGTCCCTTATGTCAAGGGGTTCTTAAACAGAGCCAAAAGGCCATTAAGGAGATGAGCCTTATACGTGTCCTCACCAGTGGAATCACGAACTTCTGAGCTGGGCCAAACTGCAAATATTCCAAGGATTCAGCCCAAACACCTGCAGCAGGCTACAGTAAGAGATTTTGCTTAGTGATAGCCTTAGCAACCAATTA
>NW_027978936.1:0-204 GCF_054177405.1 Leptonychotes weddellii
CTGGGGGTGGGTATTGAGGAGGGCACATTCTGCATGGAGCACTGGGTGTTATGCACAAACAATGAATCATGGAACATTTCATCTAAAACTAATGATGTAATGTATGGGGATTAACATAAGAATAAAAAAAAAAAAGAGAACACTAACTGATTTTTGTAGGGTGTGTATACCTTTGATTGTCTCCTATTAACTGAGGCAAAATTC
>NW_027978937.1:0-204 GCF_054177405.1 Leptonychotes weddellii
ACAGGTTGGGAGAAAATATTGGCCAAAAACATATATGATAAAGAACTGTTACTAGAATATACAAATGAATCTCAAAACTCAACCATAAGAAAACGAACAACCTAATTTAAAAATGGGCAAAAAATATGACCAGACACCTCACCAAAGAAGATATAAAGATGGAAAATAAGCATAGAAAGGAATGCTAAACAAATGCTGGGAAGG
>NW_027978938.1:0-204 GCF_054177405.1 Leptonychotes weddellii
GTTCGCACTCACCGGGGTGTTCACACTCACTGCATGTTCATACTCACTGGCTGTTCACACTCACTGGGTGTTTGCACTCACTGGGTGTTCGCACTCACTGGGGTGTTCACACTCACCGGGGTGTTTGCACTCACTGCGTGTTCACGCTCACTGGGTGTTCACACTCACAGTGCTTCCTCTGCAGAGTGGTCTTGTCAGGGAGAA
>NW_027978939.1:0-204 GCF_054177405.1 Leptonychotes weddellii
ACTGGTGTGAGGTGGTATCTCATTGAGGTTTTGATTTGGATTTCCCTGATGCCAAGCGATGTTGAGCACTTTTTCATATGCCTGTTGGCCATTTGGATGTCTTCTTTGAAAAAATGTCTGTTCATGCTTTCTGCCCATTTCTTGATTGGATTATTTGTTCTTTGGGTGTTGAGTTTAGGAAGTTCTTTATAGATTTTGGGTACT
>NW_027978940.1:0-204 GCF_054177405.1 Leptonychotes weddellii
TATTGAGGGGGGTCTGGGTGGCTCAGTCGGTTAAGCGTCTGCCTTCGGCTCAGGTCATGATCCCAGCCCTGGGGTTGGGCTCCCATCTCAGTAGGGAGTCTGCTTCTCACTATTCCTCTCCCTCTGCCCCTCTCCCCCTGCTCGTGTTCTGTCTCAAAATCTTTTAAAAAAATTTTTATTGTGCATATTTCATTTTACTGTCCA
>NW_027978941.1:0-204 GCF_054177405.1 Leptonychotes weddellii
ACTGCTGTGAGGTGGTATCTCATTGAGGTTTTGATTTGGATTTCCCTGATGCCAAGCGATGTTGAGCACTTTTTCATATGCCTGTTGGCCATTTGGATGTCTTCTTTGAAAAAATGTCTGTTCATGCTTTCTGCCCATTTCTTGATTGGATTATTTGTTCTTTGGGTGTTGAGTTTAGGAAGTTCTTTATAGATTTTGGGTACT
>NW_027978942.1:0-12283 GCF_054177405.1 Leptonychotes weddellii
GAAGGGTCCATCCATTCCCTCCACAGAAATGCTGTGTTTAAATTGTGGTCATAAGAAGTAAGCAAAGCATATGCGCCCCAAAATGGAGTTAAAATGTTATTCCAGAATTAACAACACTCTTAGGTCGTTTTCCTGGATTTATGATATTGTGGTACTGTTCGCTTTTTAGCATTCATCATTTACTGTGGTTTCTTGTCTCCTTTGAGATACCTGCTTCGGCTCTGCTCTTGTATTTATAATTTTGTCTCTTACTTCTTTTTTTTTTTAAAGATTTTATTTATTTATTTGAGAGAGAGAATGAGATAGAGAGAGAGAGCATGAGAGGGGGGAGGGTCAGAGGGAGAAGCAGACCCCCCACTGAGCAGGGAGCCCGATACGGGACTCGATGCGGGACTCGATCCAGGGACTCCAGGATCATGACCCGAGCCGAAGGCAGTTGCTTAACCAACTGAGCCACCCAGGTGCCCCTGTCTCTTACTTCTTAAAGACGGTCCTCTTCCCTTGGATGAGCTTCAGCCCCCGCACAATACGGGCCCGACCCGAGTAGGGCCTCTTGCAAATATGCCCTACCCTCTCCGGCACCAGGAGATGCTCAGGCCTTGTGTGAATAGACTGGTTGTTTCGCCATCGGTCACTTCAGGCAAGAGCTTGAATACGCCAAGACCGAAGAAAACGCAGTCCCACCAGCCCCCAGTGACTGGGTCCTGCTGGTCAGGGTTGGGATTTTATGTTTGGTTCTGTGCGTTGGTTTAGCGCTTTTATCTCTTTTTAAATCGCCTTCAGATCCATCATGTCCTGGGACCGCTGGGGCCATGACCGGCCGAAGTGAGGGCTCAGTCATAGGCAATGGGGGCTCAATCCTTGGGTCCTGGAACCCGAACCCGGGCACTCAGTCCTCGCCTGGATGCATGTCCAGTGAATATGGACATAGCCAGTGAGGGTCACGGTCTGAAATTTCCAGGGACAGCCAGGATGTGTGCAAGGAAATATTCTCTCCTTCAGGCCCAGAGGAGGATGCTCACAAGCCCCAGGGGTTAATGTACCTCAGCAGGCATTTTCTGGTCCAACTGGAAAAACCAGGCCAGGCCCGGGGTGATTGCAGGCTGCTCCGTGGGAAGAGGAGAAGTTTCTCCAAGCCAGCAGTGAGAAAAGAAGGTAAGAAAAGAAGCTGAATCACTCAGCAAGTAAACACACACCACCCAGATTCCCACTAGCAGAACCGGTCCTGGGGGGCTCTGGGCCCCTCACCCCAGGCACCCTCCCCGGCTGTGCGCCCTGGCTGAGGAAGGGTCAGGGCTCCCGCAGTCTCTTCTCCTCACTGATTCCCATTTCTACCTGCTCGCCTGGCTCTTCATCCTGTCTCCCCGCCGCCCACGCAACTCCCAGATAGGACCGGTGATCCTGCGCCTCTTCTAACAAGCTGCCCAGCTCTCCCCTTGTGGCCTAGAAGTAAACTTGGAAATGTGAGAGACCCAACCTCCTGAGAGGGGCCATCGGGGGGGTTGGGGGAGGGGGCGACATAGTCTCCAGGGCTGAGGCCTGGGCCTGATTCTGTTGTCACCCACCCTGAGGGCAGGGGTGCTGGCCCAGCCTGGTGCCCACCCCCACATCTCACCCACCTTGATGGTGGTACTGATGTGGGAAACAGAGACAGAAGAAAAATTATTACATTTCCTTACTACCTACAGCCTACTGACAAGTCCTTGAAACAAGCAGGGTGACCCTCCTCCAGGGACTCAACTGCCTCAATGTCAATACTTTGCTGAGGGCAAAAGGCAGTCCTAGCCTGAGGCCCCCAACCCCCACCCCGCCCCCACCCCCAGGATCCTGTAAGTCTACTTTAACGTATAAAAATTCCTTTGGAAACTTCCTCTATCTCTACCCTCCCAAGATACGTGTTGGCAATCATCCCCCAAGCATATGACCCACCGATATACATGCGAAGGGTCTCATGATTAATTACAGTAATAAATGACCTTTTCCTAACAACAGCTAGCCGCCTTAAGGTCCTGGAAACCTTGCTTCCAAAATTCCTTAGAGACTGACGCTCTCCCTAACCGCCTCCCAACTTGAAAGTATATAATGGGCCACTGCTCATGACCCCAGTTCAGCTTTTTCTGCCCACGGGTCCTGTCCCCGGGCTTTAATAAAACCACCTTTTGGGGCGCCTGGGTGGCTCAGTTGGTTAAGCAACTGCCTTCGGCTCAGGTCATGATCCTGGAGTCCCGGGATCGAGTCCCGCATTGGACTCCCTGCTCAGCGGGGAGTCTGCTTCTCCCTCTGATCCTCCCCTTCTCATGCTCTCTGTCTCCCATTCTCTCTCTCAGATAAATAAACAAAAAATCTTAAAAAAAAAAAAAAAAAAAACCACCTTTTTGCACCAAAGACGTCTCTAGAATTTTTCTTGGCCATCGGCTTCGAACCCTAACTTCTTTCCTACATCAGTACCACACGGTGCCCAGCCCAACTACCCAGCTGGAGGACATGCAGCAGACGTGAACTTCACTCCGTCCCCTCTCCCGAATCCTGGCCCAGCCCCTGACCACTGTGCAACTCAGAAGGACACGCTCAAACTCTGTGCCTCATCTGTAGAACCAGCTAATAGCCCCTGACTCCTAGTATCTGCCCAGAATCTAAGGAAGTCACATTCAGGAAGCACCATCAAAGTCCTGAGCACAAGGTAAACCCTCTTAAAACTTAAAAAAAAAAAAAAAAAGATGAAACTTCTTGTCTTAGTCCATTCAGGCAACTACAACATAGGCTGGGTGCTCAAACAACAAACATTTCTCACAGTTCTGGAGGCTAGGAAGACTCAGATCAAGGTGCCTGGCCCCTGTGAGGTCCCTCTTCCCGGTTCATAGCTGGCCGCCTTCTCCCTGTGTCCTCACGTGGGGCCAGAGGCCAGGGAGCACTGCAGGGGGCCTCATCCGTGAGGGCACTGACCCCACTCATGGGGGTGTCATCCTCATGACCTACTCACCTCCCAGAGGCCCCACCTCCTACCACACTGGGGGTGAGGATTTCACCATGCAAATTTGAGAGGGGGCCAGAAATATTTAGTCCATAGCATCTATGTGATTACATTTCCATTAAAAATAACAAAAATTTTAATTTGTATATTTATTGTACTCATTTAATATAATTGGTATCACAGATTATATGTTCCAAAAATATTGACCATAAACTCTCCCTTCTCAAGTACTCCTCCTGATGCTTTGGGTGCCTTTTGTTGGCTGCCACTGAACAAGAACCAACATGGCGCCCAGAAATTCCTTTATCCTCCCAAACTCCTCCCTGACAAAAAGGTGCCTAGTTACTACCTTCCCACAGGAAATTACATTAGTCTAGGGTTTGTAAAAATAAGAATGCACGTGGTTCTCCTTTTACCACCTCTTCATTACATTTCAGGAGGAGGGAAGACATTTCACACACAGAAGTCAAGCTATCCTTGGGTAGGAGTCAAGCTTCATGTCCATATCACCAATGCCATGGTGAGATTACGAGTTTAAAGTTCATAAACAACCACACAAGAATGCCCAGGTTCTGAGAATTGGGCCACAGGCTCCTTTCTCAAGACGAGGACCTCGGTGTTTTTAGTCCTTGGGAGGATCATCCCACTCACTCCCACCATCACTGTTATTCTGTAAAGATAGAAAGACTCTTCCTTTCCCTCTCTATCTTCTTGGTGGCCGGGGCCTGGAGAACACCTGTGAAGGAATTCTGACATTTTTCAGATGCCATCCAAATGTGGTAACGACAGGCTGGGTACAGCAGAGCCTGGCAAGTGCGTGTTCTTGCCTTCTACACCTGTGTCCCTTGATCGTCCTCATAACCCACTGTGTCCGGCTTGAAGAATTTCAGCCACTTTTCATGACCACATTTCATGAATGACGGTGCCAGGGCTTAAAACCAGTTGTCTGGGGCGCCTCAGTGGCTCAGTCGATGAAGCCTCTGCCTCTGCCTTCAGCTCAGGTCATGATCCCGGGGTCCTGGGATCAAGTCCCACATCAGGCTCCCTGCTCGGCGGAGAGCCTGCGTTTCTCTCTCCTTCTGCAACTCCCCCTGCTTGTGCTCTCTCTCTGTCAAATAAATAAATAAAATCTTAAAAAAAAAATTAAAATAAAACCAGTTGTCTGACTTTAACCAGCTTGACCCGAACACACTGGTCAGCCAGCCCCTCTCCAGGGAGCACCTACGCATCCCAAGCAAGAGTTAATTATTGGGATCAGAAGGCGGCCGAGGGGGCCATGGTGTGTGGCTTTTAGTTCCAGCAAAAGTGTCTTTCGGGTAAAGAACCACTTTTTAATGTTTTTTTATTTTTTTTGTTTATTTTTATTTTTATTTTATTTATTTTATATTTTATTATTTATTTTATTACTTATTTATTTGATTAATTAATTAATTAATTAAGAACTGCTTTTTTAAATTTTTTTTTAAGATTTTATTTATTTACTTGAGACAGAGAGAATGAGAGACAGAGAGCACGAGAGGGAAGAGGGTCAGAGGGAGAAGCAGACTCCCCGCCGAGCAGGGAGCCCGATGCGGGACTCGATCCCGGGACTCCAGGATCATGACCTGAGCCGAAGGCAGTCACTTAACCAACTGAGCCACCCAGGCGCCCCAAGAACTGCTTTTTTAAAGACCAGAAATCATCCTGGTCATTCACTTTTTCCAGTTTGCTTCTCTCCCTGCTTCCCTTTCTATCTTACACTGTCCAGCCAGCCCCACCCCCAACCCCCGCCTCCAGTGGGAGGCACCACAATGGATTCTGCTCCCAACCCCTCTCCAAGCCTCCTCCAAATGCTCTACTCTGCCTGGCACCCCCTGCCACGCCCAGCAGCCCCCTTCAGTCCCTGTCAGTCCGCCACAACGCCCCCCACATGTCCTCCAGGTACCCGGCGCAGGTGAGGCTCCTCGGGCGGGTTCCCCACTCAGTGCTTCCAAATGCTCACATGGGTCATTTAACAGGAGAGCCCGGTTGGCTCTCAATATGACTTGTAAAATACAAGATTATCAAAAATACTGATTATCAGTAGTGGATGTGGTCCCTTTGGCTACTCACCCATGGAACAGAGTCTAAATCCAGTCCTCTCTTCATCTCCGTGCCGAGGGCATCCCAGGGACAGCATGCTGGGGACAAGGTGGGGAGGTTTGTCAAAATATTGCTTCATGACTTGGGATTTAATCTTTTTTTTTTTTTTTTTAAAGATTTTATTTATTTATTCATTCATTAGAGACAGAGAGAGAGAGGCAGAGGGAGAAGCAGGCTCCCAAGGAGCAGGGAGCCTGATGCGGGACTCGATCCCAGGACCCTGAGATCATGACCTGAGCCGAAGGCAGACGCTTAACCATCTGAGCCACCCAGGCGCCCGACTTGGGATTTAATCTTAACCGTCACAACACCGGTGTGAAAGCCAAGCTGTAAATGTGTCACCTTAAATATGCCATTTTCTTTCCTGATGATTTAAAAAAATTTTAAATTAACAAAAGAAAGCCAGCAAGACAGCAGCCTCTGGGGGCCTTTCGGTCCAGGTGGTCACCATGGAGGACAGGAGGATAGCTCCCCAGGGAAGTCACAGTGCAGAGCTGGCCCTCACCTTCCAGATGAAACCCCACTCATCTGGTGACAAGACATAAAACCCTGCTTGGGGCAGCTTCCCATCCCCCAGACCCCGGGGCGGCTTAGAGGGGGTGTACAGACTGCGTTCCAGACCACCAGCATCAGCCTCACCCCTGAAACCACTGAAGAAGGCTCTCGGAGGCAGGGCTCATGCATTTGCATTTTTTTATCGAGCTCTTTAGGTGATACTTCCAAAACATGACATTGGAGAATGACTGGAGACATCACACTCATACATACATGCAGATGACCTCCACGATGGCCCTTTTCCCATCTTCCATGTGTGAGCAGCCCTCTCCTGTTTTGTTTGTTTGCTTGTTTCAGCTGTATCCACACGTTCGACTGAATTCAGGTAAGGTCTGGTGCCTGGCTATTTTATCTCCAGCATGTGGCATTGGCCACCTATGCTCTCCTCCACTGTGAACTGACTTGCACAATTTTACTGTCAGAAAGCAACTGTTCGGCGCGCCCGGGTGGCTCAGTCGTTAAGCATCTGCCTTCGGCTCAGGTCATGATCCCAGGGTCCTGGGATCGAGGTCCGCATCCAGCTCCTTGCTCAGTGGAAGCCTGCTTCTCCCTCTGCCCCTCGCCCTGCTCATGCTCTCTCTCTCTCTATCAAATAAATAAAGCCTTAAAAAAAAGAAAAAGAAAAAGAAAACAACTGTCCCATTATTTTCAATTTCTTGGGTCACCTCCCTGTCCCTCCGTGCAGGACAAAAAGGGCTTTTAAACAATCCTGTTGTTTTTTACTAATCTCCGATGACAAAGGAGTCTGCGAAGCCACCTCGTCCAGTGCGGTGGTATTATCTGTGTTTCCGTGTGTGGCTGGATAGTTTTAAGCATTAATTCATATGCTTTCTTACTCTCCCACTTTCCTCCCGGTCCGGACCAAACTGGCTCTGGACTTTGTTTCTCTGAGCTCAAGGTAGACTGAGGGAAGTGACCAGAAGCGGGTCTTTCTGGTTCTTAGAGTCCAAAAGCCTAAATCCTTAGGAGAATGTTCTAGAAGCACCCTTTTAAAAGGCTGTAAAATGAAAGGAGGAAGGGAGTTTGCTTTGAGGGAGAGGAGGTTCCCTTTGCCAGGGCAGGTCCTCCTCCTGGCACTGCAGGGCCCAAGGGGACAGCGCTTTGCAGGCGATGCTGGTGACAGTTTTCCGTCATTCTCAGCAAAACGTCGAGGCCCGACGTGCTACCTAGCGGCAGCGACCCCTTATCTCCAGCTGTGCTCTGCGTTTGTGCCTTTCTTTCTAAGCCACTGCGAGGTATCAAATTGTAAATTTTTATATTGAAATGAGGAGATTCATTTGGTTTGAAAATTCGAGAATTAGATGTCATCGTCATCGATGTGATGAAAAAACATACCCTAAAAATAAATCCAGGGGCACCTGGGCGTCTCAGTCAGTTAAGCGTCTGCCTTCGGCTCAGGTCATGATCCCGGGGTCCTGGGATCGAGCTGCGTGTTGGGGTCCCTGCTTGGTGGGGAATCTGCTTCTCCCTCTGCCTGCTCGCGTGCTCTATCTGTCTGTCAAATAAATAATTAAAATCTTAAAAAAAAGAAAAAGACCTGAACAATAAGGTGACTGAAATAAACAAACAACAGAAGCGTGAAAAGCAAGCAAAACAAAGCAGCGGACTATAGAGGTGGACACAGTCAATTTGCTTCTGAGCTTCCTGGAAACCAAGGGCAAGGCAGGGGGCAGCGCTCTGAGTCATATGGAGGGAGAAGCAGAGTAGCTCACCGTGGCGGATGATGGTCCTTTCCAGAAGGACCCGATTCTGCGCTGCCATCCCCCACCGGCATAGACAGGGCTGCGTGGGGTCTGGGAGAGCCAGTAGGAATGCCCATCCTCTACACTGGCTGTTCCTTCTATAGACAGTGTAGAAGGAAGTCCTCTATTGTTGGCCCTTAAGACTGTGCTTCAGAAGGGCATGAGGTGTCACCTTCTCTCGTTCTCTCCTGACTCCCCAGCCAGCCAAGCTTTTGTCACCGCAGGTCCCCTAGAATTGTCTCCGCCACGCCCCCTGGATCGAGTCTGGCCTCCCGCACGCCACAGTCCGCTGCTTCCTTCTCCTTGGACCCTTTTGTCACTCAGCCTCCCAGGCGCTTCCCTCCCTGGGCCGGCCCCCATCCCACCTGATGACGGGCTGCCCCTTCTCATTCTCCTTCCGTGGGTCCCCCTCACCCTCACGCAGGTGCTCCTAGTAGCATCTCTCTGCTGACCCCCACTCTGTGTCCACTCCCTCGACTCCAACGGCGTACTGACCATCTCCACTTAGAGGGCTAATGGCCTCTGTGTTAATTTCCCAGGGCCACCGTAACTAAATACCGCAGACCGGGCAGCTCAAGGGATTTCCTTCCTCACAGTCCTGGAGGCCAAAAGTCCAAGATCAAGGTATCAGCAGGGTTGGTTTCTCCTGAGGCCTCTCTGCTTGGCTTTTGCGTGGCGGTCTTCTCCCCATGTCCTCAAATGGTCATCCCTCCGTACATCCAAATTCCTCTTCCTGTAAGGACTTGAGTCAAACAGGATTAGAGCCACCCCAAGGTCCTCATTTTAACTGAATCACCCCTTTAAAGGTCCTATCTCCCAAGTGCAGTCACTCTGGGGCCCTGGGGTTAAGGCTTCCGCATGTGAATGGGAGAGGGAGAGGAGAGACAATTCAGCCTTTAGCAGTATCTCAAAATCAACATGCCCACGGGCCATGTTCTTGGTTTCATCTTCCAAATCTGCTTTCCCCATCCCAGTCTATGGCACCTGGCTTCATCCCGCAAATCCGCTTTCCCCATCCCGGTCAACGGCACCCCCGTTGCTCTATGTTGTTCAGACCGAAGTCGCTGGGGACCTCTCTGACTTCTCACTGCAAGGCCCACATGCATTTGGCTAATGTGAATCCTATCCGCTCCAAACCCGTCCCCAGGCACCATGACCCTCTGGGCACCGCTGGACGCACCTTCTCCAAGGACCCTCCTCACCTGCATGGCTCCCCAACAACTCGCTCATCACAGGAGAGAGCGTAGTGCTCCTTGCAAACACAAGCCCGGTCGTGTGATTTCTCTGCCACCACCCAACTCAGAATACGACCCCAAATTCCTTTTCTTGCTCTGAGGACTTGCATCATCTGCCCCACTCCCAGTCTCTTATATTTTACGGTTCTTGTCTCTTGGGCTTCTCCTCTGGGCCCCATGCCTACTCCTGCAGGGACCCCTGCCTGGAAAGCTTTTCTTCTGGCAGATGCACCTGTTACCTCTCTTGCCCTACTGAGGGCCTCGCCCTGCCTCTGGTATGAGCAGGAGCCCACTCCTATCATCACTCTGCCGCCTTGCCCTGGTTTTTTTTTTTCTTTCTAGCCCTTAGCACCATCTGATTCTATGTATTTATTGTTTATGAGTTTCTGCCTTCTCTGATGGACAAAAGCTGCAGGATGACTCACCGTGGGCTCCCTCTGTGTCCCCAGCACAGGGCCTGGCACTCTGCAGTTGCCCAGTAAATGTGTGTGGCCACCCCGCAGGTCAGAAGCAGAAGTGTGCGAGTGGGGGCCCCCTGCTGTTTTCCTCCTTGCCTCTAAGCTGAGGAATTTAAGAGGTGAGGAGGGAGGACAGAGAAGGCAAAGATGTTTCCTACTTAGCAGTAGCTTCTGACCTCAGCCCTCCAGGGAGACAGGGACTCTGGGACAGGCTGTGAGGCATCAGGGGTCACCCAGACCCAGCACTTTCTGGAATAGCCCATGGCGGTTCCAAGCCTGTCCCATGCCAGGGCCAGCCACTCGGAGGCCATCCCTGCTCCCTATGACCCGTGCAAGCCGGCAGCCAGATCTTCCAAGTTGTAAAGAGAAGCTGGATTTTTATGTGAAGTTTCTCGATTTTAAACTATTAGTGCAAATGGTTTTAGCATTCTGTTTCTAGTAAGACATGTCACACTGGGTTTGGCCCACCTCAACCAAGTAAGAGCTTTGTTATAAATCAATCTAAAGTGGCTTGACCCATTTTTAAAGTGATTGATTAATGCCTTTACTTCTGGTCTCTAATCATATATTTAAGTCAAAGACCGATTAAGATACAAAACCATGATTCAACTTTACAGACCACGTGGAGGAGAGTACTGCTGTACCGTTAGTTTCTCCTGTCTTACAAGACAGTGCACAGACAGGCAGCCTCACGAGGGGTCGTGCAACACTTTCATATGAACTGGAATAAATCACCTTCTCCACTAGACATTTTCTGTCATCTGCCGGAAACCTGACATATTAAAACTGCCATCCAGGGGCGCCTGGGTGGCTCAGTCGTTAAGCGTCTGCCTTCGGCTCAGGTCAGGATCCCGGGGTCCTGGGATCGAGCCCCGCATCGAGCCCTGCATCGGGTTCCCTGCTCTGCAGGAAGCCTGCTTCCCCCTCTCCCACTCCCCCTGTTTGTATTCCCTCTCTCGCTGTGTCTCTCTCTGTCAAATAAATTAATAAAATATTTTTTTAAAAAACTGCCATACACATGACCACAAATGTGAAAAGCACTCCCTGGATTTGCACAGTACGCAACCTGCACAGCCACACAGGACAACCCCGGGTATGGATGTCTCTGTCCAGGCCATCCTAGGCCTAAACTGGTTTGAGAATTGTCTGAATTCTCCCTTCCTTAGAAAAGATGACAACTTTTACTTGCCTAGCTCTTCATGGTTTGCAAAGTCTCTCTTCATTCATTGGCTAATTGAATCCTGTGCAATACAGAAAGGTGTTATTATGCCTATTTTATGGATAAAGGAATTCTCAGAGAATTTAAGCAATTTGCCTGTGAGATTCTGCAAGTACTTAGAGGCAAAGTGGAGCACCAACCCCAATGCAACCCCAATGCTCTGACCTAAGGGGTCCCTGAGGTCTGGGCTGCTCCATCTGACGTGGGTGGCACTTCACCCTTATCCTTTTGGCTGGTGGGCACTCTCACGCCCACTCGGCCCTTTAGCTCACTCAGCAGTGATCTCCAGTCCCTCCCAGGGCACACAGCCAGGGAGATATCTGGGAGGGACTGTGAACCGTCCTTTTTGCAGTCAGTAAAGAAGGAAGTAGATTTTTGTTTTCTTCCTTCTTTACAGTGGAAAAATTTACTGTTTTACAACCGACATTTTGTACCCAGGACTGAAAGACTTTTACAACCGGGAACATGACCACTGTTGTATTTTATTACTTTGCTGAGTAATTTATCACTCTGCGGGGACCCTGGGTGGCTCAGTCGTTAAGCATCTGCTTTCGGCTCAGATCATGATCCCAGGGTGCTGGGATCGAGCCCCGCATCGGGCTCCCTGCTCGGCGGGAAGCCTGCTTCTCCCTCTCCCTCTCCCCCTGCTTGTGTTCCCTCTCTCACTGTGTCTTTCTCTGTCAAATAAATAAATAATATCTTTAAAAAAAAATTATCACTGTGCATCTACATAAAATTGTCCATTATTGTGAGGTGTAGGCTTCCCAGATAACCATCAACACACCAAGACAAAGACCAATGTATCAGTCATGGTGATAAAGAAGAGCCTGCGAGCGATGTCTGGGAGAGGGGAGGCCCGGCAGGACCGACTGAGGACTGGAAGTTTAGCTTAAGGCGGGGCCTTCAGGGTGGGGTGGGGGATGGTTTGAGCGGAACTGGGTGTGGATCTTGGACTCTAGAAACAGCCCGGCAAGGGGTTTGAGGCAGGGATTTGAAGAATCTCGGGGCATAAACTGTTGCTACTTGCCACTGAAGAATTGGTGGGCCTTCCCAGAGGCTTCAGTAATGAACCATCAAGTCATCGGCCTGGGCCAGAGTCTCCTGGAATAGGGAAGTCATGCTACTGAAGACAGCAGAACAGTAAGACCTTGTTAATGGAGACAGTGAGCTGTTTTGGGAGTGGGCCTGAGTGGTTTCCGTGCTCATTCTTGAAAGGACAGATTCACTAAAGCAGTTGTGGTTTCTGAAAACCAGTGAGAAAAAACAATATATATATATTTACACATACATATACATATTGTGTATATGTGTGTGTGCGCACACACACGTGTATATACACATACATACATATGATCATGTGTGTGTGCGTATTTAAATTGTGCTCAGCATGTCCTAGATCCCCAAATGAATAGAGCAAGAAGCATTCAAGTCAATATAAACTATGCTGTTTGTCGACCAGCTACGGTTCATTTTCTAAGTGTACGTAGGTGTGACAACCCAGTTGCAAAGTGGAGTGTCCTCGTGCCTGAAGAAAGGGAAGGAGGAGCAGGGCTCACAGCAAGCTCTTGGCTGTCCCGTATGTTCCTGTTCTGTTTTGGAGTGCATTGACCTATCCCAGCATAACTGTTGCCCACTTCACATGTTATAGTGGCTCTCATGGATGGACATTGTTTCTCTGGGGAGAAAGATGTAAAGGTTTTATGAAACTTTGGGCCAGCCATTACCAGGAAAGAGACAGAGAACAGGTACAGCTCCCTAAGTTGACTTCCTAACTCTGAGTAGTAGATTTGGAGAGCGGGGCGGGTCAGGAAGGGATGGTGGTAAATTCAGCAGCTGTACCAAGGTCTGGCTATGGAGACTTTGGGAGTCCCAAATGTCCACTCAAAGTCTGAAGGATATTTAAGTGTGAATACCTAAGAGATCATCTGTAGAATCACCAGGCTGGTTAAATCTTTTTTTTTTTTTTAAGTTATTTTTGAGCA
>NW_027978943.1:0-1088 GCF_054177405.1 Leptonychotes weddellii
TCTGCCTCATTTCCCTTAGCATCATGTTCTCAAGGTCTATCCACGTTGTCACAAATCCAAGATTTTCTCTTTTTTTTTTATGGCTGAATATACACCATGTTTTCTTTATCCATTCATCTCGATGGACACTTAGATTGTTTCCATGTCTTGGCTATCATAAAAAATGCTGCAGTGAACATGGGGGTGCAGGTAATCTCTTTAGGATAGTGACTTTTCTTCCTTCAGATGTGGATTGCTGGATCATATGGTAATTTTATTTTTAATTTTTTGAGGAACCTCCATACTGTTTTCCACAGTGGCTGCACCAACATACATTCCCACCAACAGTCCTCAAGGATTTTCTTTTTTTAGTGGTGGCCATGTCCTTGAAACCCTGAAATACGACTTTCGGTTTTCTTTTGATGTAACAGAGCTGAAGGTTTTTGTTTCTTTTTCTTTCTTTCTTTCTTTCTTTTCTTTTCTTTTTTTTAAAGATTTATTTATTTATTTGAGAGAGAGAGAGAGCAGGGGGAGGGAGAGAGAATCCCAAGGAGACTCTGCACTGAGCCCGGAGTCTGACACGGGGCTCGATCCCAGGGCCCCGACATCATGACCTCCGCCAAAACCCAGAGTCTGACGCTTAACCCACCGCGTTACCCAGGTGCACCATCCTGTTTGTTTTTTAAAATGATCTACTTATAGAACGAATGATTATTTTGCCTGTATTTTCACATTAAGAACATTAAGTTTTTAAATTGATGCATTTAAGACAGTCCATAATCGTAAAACCCTATTTTGGCAATTATTTTAAAAATATAATGTGAGTAAAGGTAACAAGTGATCCTGGATTGTGCAACTATTTTGGAAAACAGTCTGGGGTTTCCTCAAGAAATTAAATATAGAGTTACCATATGACTCAGCAATTCCACTCCTAGGTATCTATCTAAGGGAATTGACACCATATGCCCAAATAGAAACTTATATACAAATGTTCATAGCAGCATGATCCACAGTAGCCAAATGTCCATCAACTCATGAGTGGATAGACAAAATGTGTTACCATGCACTGGAATATTACTCATCTATAAAAAGAAGTGTGTCCCAACACA
>NW_027978944.1:0-204 GCF_054177405.1 Leptonychotes weddellii
TGAGCCACCCAGGGGCCCCTTGGAGTCATGGGACTTTGTATCCACGTGCCAAGTGTACTGTGGGTCACCCACAGCTCCCACTCAAGGGGAAGCCCTTGTGCATGCGTCATTGGGCCCTATGATGGCCCGCTAGCCACACATGTTTAGACTGAAGGTCAGGGACTCCTCTGACCCAAAGCAACAAATCCATAGTCGGGCCGGCAA
>NW_027978945.1:0-204 GCF_054177405.1 Leptonychotes weddellii
GAGCATGAACAAATCAGCTTGGTTTGTCCAGAGACTTCAAGAAGGTTAACATGAATGGTTGTTAGAAAATGGGTTGCAGGGGTAATTTGAACGTAGACCTGCTTTCATAAAAGCACATCTGTTTAGAGTAAAAAGAGGAGGTGCTGCCCCCTTCCTTCCTCATCACACAGCCTTTCCTCTGTGCATGCACACCCCCATGGCTCC
>NW_027978946.1:0-204 GCF_054177405.1 Leptonychotes weddellii
TATTCAGGGGGGTCTGGGTGGCTCAGTCGGTTAAGCGTCTGCCTTCGGCTCAGGTCATGATCCCAGCCCTGGGGTTGGGCTCCCATCTCAGTAGGGAGTCTGCTTCTCACTATTCCTCTCCCTCTGCCCCTCTCCCCCTGCTCGTGTTCTGTCTCAAAATCTTTTAAAAAAATTTTTATTGTGCATATTTCATTTTACTGTCCA
>NW_027978947.1:0-204 GCF_054177405.1 Leptonychotes weddellii
CCCCATGGGTCACCTCGTGGGAGAGACAACAGACTGTCTTCATCGCTCACTCAGGGTCCATTACTTGTGTAGCCGAGAGCATTCTTAGTGGATATAGTGGGTGACAGCAGAATATTTGAGAAGCCTGGGAGCCTAACTAGGAAAATCAACACGGCATTGATGACCCTTGTGCGAATGTTGCCCTAGAAGGCGGGACAACTGAAA
>NW_027978948.1:0-204 GCF_054177405.1 Leptonychotes weddellii
ATAAACTTTTATCTTATATATTATAATTATATAATCCTAGTTAATATTGTTGACAATTATGATTCAACAAGTAAATTTTTTTTCTTCTTATGTTAATCCCCATACATTACATCATTAGTTTTAGATGTAGTGTTCCATGATTCATTGTTTGTGCATAACACCCAGTGCTCCATGCAGAATGTGCCCTCCTCAATACCCACCACC
>NW_027978949.1:0-204 GCF_054177405.1 Leptonychotes weddellii
CCCCTTGAGTTCCCTGAGGCGGCCTCTTGCTTCCTTGGGTCCTAACATTCTTGCTAGTGCTTTCCATGTCAGTTAAGGTTTTTCTCCTCTCGAAAACTTGACCTGGTCCATCCTTGTTGGATTTCTTAGGGTTTTGGTCCCTAGGTGGTTTGTCTTCTGTTGGCTTAGCATTCATCCTGGGGTCTCTCCTGGTTTTTTTATTTC
>NW_027978950.1:0-204 GCF_054177405.1 Leptonychotes weddellii
GCTCTATCAGATAGGTAACAGAATCTCAACTAAATGGAGAAACATGTACTGCATCATCAACCAACAAAATGAAATAGAAAGTGTAAAGGATATAGGAGATGCCTCTTGAAGCAATTTTAGGAAATTTAATATAGGCAAGCTTACTCCCTACTTTAATAAAGAAGTGAATTCCTAATCTAGGGGACGACAAACGTTTTCTGTGAA
>NW_027978951.1:0-204 GCF_054177405.1 Leptonychotes weddellii
ATTTAATGATAGCAATATACGTGGCTCTTTCCTTACAGGTGAGGTGATGAGGTGGCTGGTCTAATAGCTGTCCTTTTGAGGCCGTGATGAGCATCAGTGCTACTCAGAATTGCTGCAGAAACTGCAATGTCATATTAAAATGCCAGTGGTTTCATTTGCAACGATGTGGATGGAACTGGAGGGTATTATGCTGAGCGAAATAAG
>NW_027978952.1:0-204 GCF_054177405.1 Leptonychotes weddellii
AATTGGTCTGGGGTGTGGTCCTGGGCATCCGGATCTTTTTGTAAGGTCCCCAGGTGATGCTACATGTGCAGAGGAGGCTGAGAACCACTGCTTTAGATAAAATAGACACTATTGCAAAGGTCTTTAATTAGGAGACCAAAAGGAATGGGGGAGTTGATTTCTATGCCTCAAGGATAATGTTCTTCAAAGCATATAAGGGAAAAG
>NW_027978953.1:0-204 GCF_054177405.1 Leptonychotes weddellii
GACGCTTAACCGACTGAGCCACCCAGGAGCCCCTCACTTAACTATTTTCTATCCTGTATTTCCATCTTATTTGATTAATGAAAATATTATTATGTTAAAATTATGTTGATATTAAATTCATATGTGTATGTAATCTCAAGCCAATATAAAGGGACAAAGTGAAAACTAAGTCCCTAGGCCAGATTCTAGTTACGCTAAACTCCC
>NW_027978954.1:0-1088 GCF_054177405.1 Leptonychotes weddellii
ATATTTACAATTGTTAGATCTTCTTGTTGGATAGATCCTTTAAGTAGGATATAGTGTCCTTCCTCATCTCTTATTACAGTCTTTGGTTTAAAATCTAATTTGTCTGATATAAGGATTGCCACCCCAGCTTTCTTTTGGTGTCCATTAGCATGGTAAATGGTTTTCCACCCCCTCACTTTCAATCTGGGGGTGTCTTTGGGTCTAAAATGAGTCTCTTGTAGACAGCATATCGATGGGTCTTGTTTTTTAATCCAGTCTGTTAGCCTGTGTCTTTTGATTGGGGCATTGAGCCCATTTACATTCAGGGTAACTATTACTTTTAGGCTCTCTCTTTGCTTAGAGGACCCCTTTCAATATTTCTTGTAGGCTGGTTTGGTGTTTGCAAATTCTTTTAGTTTTTGTTTATCCTAGAAGCTTTTTATCTCTCCTTCAATTTTCAATGACAGCCTAGCTGGATATAGTATTCTTGGCTGCATATTTTTCTTATTTAGTGCTCTGAATAGATCATGCCAGACCCAGATGGACTTCACAGATATATTCAGAACATTCCATCACAAAGCAAGAGAATACACATTCTTCTCTAGTGCACTTGGAACATTCTCCAATTTAGATCACATCCTGGGTCACAAATCAGGTCTCAACCAGTACCAAAATATTGGGATCATTACCTGCATATTTTCAGACCACAATGCTTTAAAACTAGAACTCAATCACAAGAGGGAAGTTGGAAAGAACTCAAATACATGGAAGCTAAAGAGCGTGCTACTAAAGAATGAATGTGTCAACCAGAAAATTAAAGAAGAATTAAAAAAACTCATGGAAAGAAATGAAAATGAAAACACAACTGTTCAGAATCTTTGGGATGCAGCAAAGGAAGTCCTAAGAGGAAAGTATATAGCAATACAAGCCTTTCTCAAGAAACAAGAAAGGTCTCAAATATACAAACTAACCCCACACCTAAAGGAGCTGGAGAAAGAACAGAAAATAAAGGCTAAACCCAGCAGGAGAAGAAAAATAATAAAGATCATAGCAGATATTGTGAAAAGTTCTGTGCTTCTTAGAGCAATCGACACATTTAATGCAATCCC
>NW_027978955.1:0-204 GCF_054177405.1 Leptonychotes weddellii
GGGCGAAGGAGCAACCGGGCAATGAGGTGTCCTCCTTCGGACCCTACCTCTCACTTCCACAACAATGCACAACATGCAACGCTGGCCACCAGCACAAGTACGCCTCCGTTCACTGGGGGGGTAAAGAGTCAACAGACAGTGGTTTGCTG
The DNA here is from genome assembly GCF_054177405.1 of Leptonychotes weddellii. Taxonomy (NCBI): domain Eukaryota; kingdom Metazoa; phylum Chordata; class Mammalia; order Carnivora; family Phocidae; genus Leptonychotes; species Leptonychotes weddellii. The sequence continues at coordinate 150 of NW_027978955.1, forward strand.
GAAAATGAGAAGTTCTAGAAAAAATAGGAATGGCAAGTTGAAACAAGGGACTAGA
>NW_027978956.1:0-204 GCF_054177405.1 Leptonychotes weddellii
AAACACACAAAAACCCACAAAAAGTTTTTGGTGAGTTTCATTTAAAGAGGATTTAAAGTATATATGATATGTCAATGAATTGTAATCATTATTCTGTTGGATGCTCAAACTGTCTCATCTTTGGCCACAGCGAGTCCCTTCAAATTGGACTCCATTTCCTTCCACAGGACCTGGTTGCCCTGGTAGCTTCCTCGCTTTCCGGCA
>NW_027978957.1:0-204 GCF_054177405.1 Leptonychotes weddellii
GGAGGCCCTGGCTGAGGTGGGGGGCCTCCTGTCCAGGGGGAGTGACCGCTTGTCTAGAGAGGACCACTCTGCTGAAGGGGTGGTGGCCACCTCAAAGGGGGAGTCTGCTATGTGAGGGGGACCAACTCTCAGTTGGGGGAGCTCCTGGCTGAGGTGGGGGGACCGCCTGACTCGGGGAGCCCCTGGCTGAGGTGGGGGGCCGCC
>NW_027978958.1:0-204 GCF_054177405.1 Leptonychotes weddellii
GAGACGATGGACTCTGAAAAACAAACTGAGGGTTCTAGAGGGGAGGGGGGTGGGAGGATGGGTTAGCCTGGTGATGGGTATTGAGGAGGGCACGTTCTGCATGGAGCACTGGGTGTTATGCACAAACAATGAATCATGGAACACTACATCTAAAACTAATGATGTAATGTATGGGGATTAACATAACAATAAAAAATTTTTTAA
>NW_027978959.1:0-204 GCF_054177405.1 Leptonychotes weddellii
CATACTTAATACTTTAAAAGAATCTTAACCATGATCAAGTGGGATTTATTTCAAGGATGCAAGAATGTCTCAACATCCACAAATCAATCAATGTGATACACCGCATTAACAAAATGAAGGACAAAAGTCATGAGCATCTCAATAGATACAGAAAAAGCATTTGACAAAAGTCAACATCCATTTATGATAAAAATTCCCAACAAA
>NW_027978960.1:0-204 GCF_054177405.1 Leptonychotes weddellii
CTCTAAGACAGGGGTGGTAATTCCTAAGCTGGCACTGCTGAAAGATCTAAACAAAATAATGTGAGATTCGAGAACTGCACAGTGCCACGCACCAGTGTGCTATTACGATTACCTTCGGTAGACCCGGCCCAGGGCTAAATACACAGAAAATGCTCTAGAAACATGTGTAAGTGATGGCTATCCCTGGGTGCTGAATTTTGCACC
>NW_027978961.1:0-204 GCF_054177405.1 Leptonychotes weddellii
AAATACTTTTTTTTTTTTTTAAGATTTTATTTATTTATTTGACAGAGAGAGAGATAGCGAGAGCAGGAACACAAGCAGGGGGAGTGGGAGAGCGAGAAGCAGGCTTCCTGCCGAGCAGGGAGCCCGATGTGGGACTCGATCCCAGGACCCTGGGATCATGACCTGAGCCGAAGGCAGACGCTTAACGACTGAGCCACCCAGGCG
>NW_027978962.1:0-204 GCF_054177405.1 Leptonychotes weddellii
GGGCGCCTGGGTGGCTCAGTTGGTTAAGCGACTGCCTTCGGCTCAGGTCATGATCCTGGAGTCCCTGGATCGAGTCCCGCATCAGGCTCCCTGCTCAGCAGGGAGTCTGCTTCTCCCTCTCCCGCTCCTCCCTCTTGTGCTCTCTCTCTCTCTCTGACTCTCTCTCTCAAATAAATAAATAAAATCTTTAAAAAAAAAAAAAAA
>NW_027978963.1:0-204 GCF_054177405.1 Leptonychotes weddellii
GGACAACCCGGCAACCCCGCAACTGGCAACCCCTCAACCCGGCAACCGGGCAACCCGGCAACCGGGCAACCCGGCAACCCCGCAACTGAGCAACCCCTCAACCCGGCAACCGGGCAACCCCTCAACCCGGCAACCCGGCAACCGGGCAACCCGGCAACCCCGCAACTGGCAACCCCTCAACCCGGCAACCGGGCAACCCGGCAA
>NW_027978964.1:0-204 GCF_054177405.1 Leptonychotes weddellii
ACTTCGACTTTTTAAAAATTCTATATATAAGTGGTATTGTGCAGTATTTGTCTTTCTGACTTATTTCACTTAAGATAATGTCCCCTATGTTTATCCATGTTATCTCTAATAACAGCATTTCCTTTTTAAGGCTGAATAATATTTTACTGTGTGTGTGTGTGTATACACACCGTGGAACCCTAGTACATTGTAAATGGGGATGTA
>NW_027978965.1:0-1088 GCF_054177405.1 Leptonychotes weddellii
AAAAAAGAAAAACCTACATAATCATCTCATTGTCTACAGAATATCTGAAAAAACCTGGAACTCTTTCATGTTAAAAACACCAGCATACTTAAAACAGAAGTGAACTTCCTCAACTTCTTAAAGGTCTATTATAAAAAAACCCACAGTTCATATCATAGTCAATGGTGAAAGAGTAATACTCTCCCCCTAGGATAAGGAATAAGTGATGGAATACTGACTTTTATCAATGCTATCCAACACTGTACTGCAAGTTTTACCAGGACCAATAAGACAAAAAAAGAAAAAAAAATTTATACATATTGGGGAAGAAAAAGGACAATAATCTCTATGTGCCAATGACATGATACTATGTATAAAAAATTCCATAAAATACACACACACAGGGCACCTCGGTGGCTTGGTCAGTTAAGCCGCTGCCTTCGGCTTAGGTCATGGTCCCAGGGTCCTGAGATCCAGCCCCAGGACGGGCTCCCTGCTCAGCGGGGAGCCTGCTTCTAGCTCTCTCTGCCTGCTCTTCCCTCTGCTTGTGCCCTCTCTCTCTCTGTCAAATGAATAAATAAAATCTTTAAAAAAAATACACACACACAACCTACTCTAACAATGTGTCCTAATGATGTCAGGAAGGTTGCAGGACACAATATCAACACATGAAAGCAGTTGTGCCTTATAAACTATTATGAACAATCTGGGAAGGGAATGTTAAAATATTCCATATATAATGAAACATCCAAGAAATAAAATACCTAGAAAAAAATCTTAACATAGACAGTGAAAGACCTGTAGACTGAAAAGCATAAAATGCTGCTGAGAGAAATTAAACACCAAAATAAATAGAAAAGACATTTCATATTTATGGGTTGGAAGATATCATATTTTTAAAGAGGATCACATTTACCAAAGTGGTCTAGATATTCTATATACACATTATGAAAATTCTAGAAACCTTCCTTGGAGAAATGGAAAACATGATCCAATACATATGGAACTGTGACGGGCCCTGAAGAGTCCAGACAATATTGAAAAAGAAGAAATCTATAAAGAATAAACAGAGACACAATGCAGACTGGTAATTTCTGGGACTGGCAACA
>NW_027978966.1:0-204 GCF_054177405.1 Leptonychotes weddellii
AATTCGTCTGGGGTGTGGTCCTGGGCATCCGGATCTTTTTGTAAGGTCCCCAGGTGATGCTACATGTGCAGAGGAGGCTGAGAACCACTGCTTTAGATAAAATAGACACTATTGCAAAGGTCTTTAATTAGGAGACCAAAAGGAATGGGGGAGTTGATTTCTATGCCTCAAGGATAATGTTCTTCAAAGCATATAAGGGAAAAG
>NW_027978967.1:0-204 GCF_054177405.1 Leptonychotes weddellii
AAGTGTTAGAGCCATAATTCCAGGCCAGTCGCTCTGGCTCTAGTCTGCTGTTAAACCCTGCCATATTGTATAAGGGCCCAAAATATTCTGGGGCCTATGGGAAAGTGGATTGAAAAGCTTGGCTTTGATGGAAAAACTAAAGTAACTGGGAAAATGCATATCCTAGAAAGGATTTTATTTCTAAGAAATGGAGCAAAAACGTAT
>NW_027978968.1:0-204 GCF_054177405.1 Leptonychotes weddellii
GGAGCCCCTGGCTGAGGTGGGGGGCCTCCTGTCCAGGGGGAGTGACCGCTTGTCTAGAGAGGACCACTCTGCTGAAGGGGTGGTGGCCACCTCAAAGGGGGAGTCTGCTATGTGAGGGGGACCAACTCTCAGTTGGGGGAGCTCCTGGCTGAGGTGGGGGGACCGCCTGACTCGGGGAGCCCCTGGCTGAGGTGGGGGGCCGCC
>NW_027978969.1:0-204 GCF_054177405.1 Leptonychotes weddellii
GGGGCTGACGAACTACAGCTCTGTATGTTAGCCACTGCACTGCTATTCATGCCTCAGAAAATCCATCCTTGTCGCAACCATGTTGAAGCACACGTGATTGTTCTAATCATACTAGTTGGAGTAAGGTGTGGTGAGGTCAGGGAAAGAAACCCCAAATTGGTATTCCCACAGTTCCCTGGGGAGGACACACACACACACACACAC
>NW_027978970.1:0-204 GCF_054177405.1 Leptonychotes weddellii
GAGCATGAACAAATCAGCTTGGTTTGTCCAGAGACTTCAAGAAGGTTAACATGAATGGTTGTTAGAAAATGGGTTGCAGGGGTAATTTGAACGTAGACCTGCTTTCATAAAAGCACATCTGTTTAGAGTAAAAAGAGGAGGTGCTGCCCCCTTCCTTCCTCATCACACAGCCTTTCCTCTGTGCATGCACACCCCCATGTCTCC
>NW_027978971.1:0-204 GCF_054177405.1 Leptonychotes weddellii
ACACAGAGAAGGAGGAGGGCGACGAGGTGGCGCACGAGGTGGAGATGATCATCAAGCACAACCGGTTCGTCAGGGAGACCTACGACTTCGACATCGCCGTCATCAAGCTGAAGACGCCCATCACCTTCCGCAGGAACGTGGCCCCCGCCTGCCTGCCCCAGAAGGACTGGGCCGAGGCCACGCTCATGACACAGAAGACGGGCA
>NW_027978972.1:0-204 GCF_054177405.1 Leptonychotes weddellii
GATAGTGAGCACTTTTTCATGTGTCTGTTGGCCATTTGGATGTCTTCTTTGGAAAAATGTCTGTTCATGTCTTCTGCCCATTTCTTGATTGGATTCTTTGTTCTTTGGGTGTTGAGTTTGATGAGTTCTTTAAATGGAAAGATAGAAGCAAACAAAGATTTCAACAAGCTTTCATCAATATGAAAATGGCTATGAACATGGTTA
>NW_027978973.1:0-204 GCF_054177405.1 Leptonychotes weddellii
CAACCTCGGATTAGCCTCCAGCAGCACCGACTTCGCCCTCAGCCTCTATAAGCAGTTGGCTTCGAAGACGCCCAATAAGAATGTCATCTTCTCCCTGCTGAGCGGCTCCATCACCTTGGCCTTCCTCTCCCTGGGGGCCCAAGGCAGCACCCTGGCGGAGATCCTCAAAGGCCTCGAGTTCAACCTCACAGAGACCCCCAACGC
>NW_027978974.1:0-204 GCF_054177405.1 Leptonychotes weddellii
ATCTCTTTAAAATTTTGGGATACAGTTTCATCTAAAAGACCAAAATATACCCTAAATCTCTAGTGTATGGCTTTTTTTTTTTAAAGATTTTATTTATTTATTCATGAGAGAGAGAGAGGCAGAGGGAGAAGCAGGCTCCCAAGGAGCAGGGAGCCCGATGCGGAACTCGATCCCAGGACCCTGAGATCATGACCTGAGCCGAAG
>NW_027978975.1:0-204 GCF_054177405.1 Leptonychotes weddellii
TGGCATCATAGTCGGGGTTCTTCAGAGAAGCAGAAGCAACAGGATCTATACAGATACATAGAAAGGGGTTCATGATGAGGGATTGGCTCATGCAGTTATGGAGGCTGAGAGGTCCCGTGATCTGCCATCTGCAGTCTGGAGGCCCAGGAGAGTCAGTGATGTGGCTGCAGTCTAGACCCATAGGCCTGAGAACCAGGACGGCCA
>NW_027978976.1:0-1088 GCF_054177405.1 Leptonychotes weddellii
GGCTCTGAGGACATGAATTCTAATTCTGGCACCCTGTGTCACTGAGACAAGTTATTCAAACTGGACTCTCTCATCTGGAAAATGGGTTAATCCCCCCGATCTCCTTAAGAATTATAACGAAGTCTGGGACCGAGCAACCAAGTGAGGAACAGACGTCAGTATTAACGACAGCATCTCTACCTTCTTCAACAGGGAGAGCCCATTTAGTAGCTTTTGTGGAGTCGAAGTGGAAGATGGTTTGGACCCGAGTGGGAGCGAGAGAGACAGAGAGAGGTGAATCGGGTCCTGATACGTGGGGACATACACTGACAAAAGGTATTCGTGGGTCACACAAGGGAGGCAGAAGCAAAAGAAGATGGAAAGCCATCAGAGCTGACTTCAAAGTGCTGGGCTTGAGCAAATGGGCAGGAAGTGCTGCCATCTGAGCAGTCCCCAGGTCTCCCTTTCTTTGCCCCTCAAGGCTCCAAACACTCTGGAGTCAAACTGGAGAGATGTCACCTCTTGAGCACAACCTACTCTTTGCTAACGTGTTCCATTGACCATTTCCTTCATTTCTGCATTTTTGAAACCATAACTCAAGACTCCAAACCAATGTTGTATTTCCCACACTTGTCTGCTGAAATGGTCTCTTCTTCTATTAACGATGCTTTTTATACCTCAATTACCACATCTATCCCATTCCACCTCCAATTATTAATATTAATATTAGTGTGTTAATAGTATGTATTATCTATAATTCATGCATAACGGTGCATTATATGCATATATGTATACTATAATTGTATTAATATTATTGTGACCATGGATGCCACCTCCACCCACAAACCATAAACTGCCTCTGTGACCAGTTTTTCTCACCTTTGTATCCTCCCGTGAATCATTGCATCCACAAACATCTGTTGAAGAAAGTAGAGATGCTGTCGTTAATACTGACGTCTGTTCCTCACTTGGTTGCTCGGTCCCAGACTTCGTTATAATTCTTAAGGAGATCAGGGGGATTAACCCATTTTCCAGATGAGAGAGTCCAGTTTGAATAACTTGTCTCAGTGACACAGGGTGCCAGAATTAGAATTCATGTCCTCAGAGCC
>NW_027978977.1:0-204 GCF_054177405.1 Leptonychotes weddellii
ACTCGACCCATGAAGCAATAACTCCCCATCCCCCCTTCTCCTCAGCCCCTGGTAACCTCTGATCTACTTTCCATCATTATGTGTTTGACTACCCTAGATACCTCATGTAAGTGGAATCATACAATATTTGTCTTTTTGTGTCTGGCTTATTTCATTAGGCTTAATGTTTTCAAGGTTCATCTATGTTGTAGCCTATATCGGAAC
>NW_027978978.1:0-204 GCF_054177405.1 Leptonychotes weddellii
ATTTTCCACTTGGTAGGTTGTCTTTTCGCTGTGTGGATAGTTTCTTTTGCCGTGCAGAAGCTTTTTAGTTTGATGTAGTCCCACTTGTTTTCTATTTTGTTGCTTGGGCTTTAGGTGTCCTTAGATCGTTTCCTAAAGCCCTTTCCAACTCTGGAATTGTTTCCTTTTTTTTTTTTTTTATTTAAAGTTATTTTTTTTTTATTC
>NW_027978979.1:0-204 GCF_054177405.1 Leptonychotes weddellii
CCCAAGGTTCTGAAAATGAGAGCAAAGGGATCAGGTCATGACATCCTACAGGGGCATTTACTTGTGCTTGTAGCCACTCTTCCCGCCACGTACCACATTGGGGTCTCCCATTTCAGAGAGTAGTTCCTGCTCAGCCTTGTGTAGCTCCTCAGTGGGGTGGTAGCTGCACATGGGGAGTAGTTGATGACCACGCGCACCACTCCA
>NW_027978980.1:0-204 GCF_054177405.1 Leptonychotes weddellii
CTCCACCCAAACAGGGTTGCCTGAGTAACAGCGCGGCAGGCCCCTCCTGCAGAAGACAGGCTGGGAAAACAAGAGGCCAGCAACCCTAAGGTCCCAAGAAAACAGGTGCATCTTGCTTGGGTTCTGGTCAATAATTTGGACTCTATACATTCCCTCAAACACCCATCAACAGAATGACTAGGAGGAGGAGCCCCCAAAATAGAA
>NW_027978981.1:0-204 GCF_054177405.1 Leptonychotes weddellii
CTGACCCCGGCTCCTCCAGCCCAGGGTCCCCCTTTCAGGCCCAGGTACCGTAACCTGCCTGACCCCGGGTTCCTCCTCCCCAAGCCTGGGCCCCGCAGCCGGGCTCCCCCTTCCAGGCCCAATCGCGTGCCGGGACCCGGCGCCCCTCCCCGGGATCGGCCCCTTCTCCTGCCACGCTGCCCGCCCGCCTCTCACCTCCTGGGC
>NW_027978982.1:0-204 GCF_054177405.1 Leptonychotes weddellii
CCTGTAATTTTCAAGTCCTTGATGGTAGCACTAATCTCTGCAGTCCATCCTGAAAGGCACATTGCTTTTTTTTTTTTTAAGATTTTATTTATTTATTTGAAAGAGAGAGAGAGAGAGTGAAAGAGAGAGAGAATATGAGCGGGGCGGGTGCAGAGGCAGAAGGAGAAGCAGACTCCCCACTGAGCAGGGAGCCCTACGCAGGGC
>NW_027978983.1:0-204 GCF_054177405.1 Leptonychotes weddellii
GGGCGCCTGGGTGGCTCAGTTGGTTAAGCGACTGCCTTCGGCTCAGGTCATGATCCTGGAGTCCCAGGATCGAGTCCCGCATCGGGCTCCCTGCTCGGCAGGGAGTCTGCTTCTCCCTCTGACCCTCCCCCTCTCATGCTCTCTCTCTCTCTCTCTCATTCTCTCTCTCAAATAAATAAATAAAATCTTTAAAAAAAAAAAAAA
>NW_027978984.1:0-204 GCF_054177405.1 Leptonychotes weddellii
GCACTGGGTGTTATGCACAAACAATGAATCATGGAACACTTCATCTAGAACTAATGATGTAATGTATGGGGATTAACATAAGAATAAAAAAAAAAAAAAACACTCAGAATCCCCACTATGAAGTGATCACTAATGATAACTCTTTGGAGTGTGACTTTCTTGGCCAAGTTCTTATGCTAATATATATTTATAAGAGATGACCCA
>NW_027978985.1:0-204 GCF_054177405.1 Leptonychotes weddellii
AATTGTCTGTCAGGTACATCGGGGAAGCCTCAGCCACCCCAACCACGCAGGAAAATGAATCACACACAAGCACACAGACACAGGGCTGCGCAGTCTCGCCCTCGGCCCCAGGGGCTCAGCCGGGCCAGCCCCGGACTGCCGACCTGCCTGCATCTGCCCCACGTCCTAGCGGGACACTGACCGCCCCCTCCAGCCTGAGTTCCT
>NW_027978986.1:0-204 GCF_054177405.1 Leptonychotes weddellii
CACCAGTCTCGAGCTGTCACTTTGGGTTATTTTCACTGTAGTCGCTGAGGAGGTTAGCTCAAAAGCAAACAGCTGAGAATGAATGAAGCAGAGAATGAGCATGGCAGGAGAGTCCCCGGAAGGCCCAGCCTCACACGCACGGAGGTATTTCCCCAGCTCCCCTGCACGCCCCCCTGCGCACGTGCGTGTGCACATACACGCACA
>NW_027978987.1:0-1088 GCF_054177405.1 Leptonychotes weddellii
GCCCGGAGACGCGGTCGCGTGATTTAGGAGGATGGAGTATTTATGCTTCTGATGCAGGGGGGCCGTCCCCACACAGCCTGAAAACGAGTTATTTTTGGCAGGTGCCAGGAAAAGCACTGGGGAGGCCCTGCGGTTCGCCGGCTGCAAGATCCCTCCGGGGGCAGATGGGCCCAAGTGCTACCTCTCGCCCTCCAGAGACCTTGGCTGGTTCTCTTGACCCCTGTGCCTCAGTTTCCCTATCCTGGGCTCGTGCAGCCCCAACTCCTGCCCAGGTCTCCCTCCAGTTGGCCAGGCCACCTCTGGGGTGTGATTTTTCCAGTGGATTTTCACCTGGCAGCCCCGTGTGCCGAGGTCCTGCCGTGGGGGGTGTGTGTGGGGCTGCGGATGGATTTGACTCTGGAACATCTCCACGTGGAAGCTGGAGAGAGGCGAAATTATGTCGATGGCAGCACGTGCAGCACCCACCCCCTCCCCCACGCCCACTCTATGCTCCCTGGTGCAGCCACTGTCAGGGCAGGTGTCCCCTTTTGGAAGGGACTTGTCACATTAGAATCACAGCATCCTGGGACCTCTGGGACCCTCTGTATCAACGTCCTCACGTAGCGAGAGGAATCTGCTCTGGGTCTGCCTCACACCTGGACCCTGCGGTCTGCACCAGCCTCCCCGGGCTGCCCCCTCCCGCTTCCCCTGGCTCTTGCCCTGCGCCCAGCCCCTGCTGAGTCCCCCAGCGCGCATCTCCATGGCGGGCTCAAGTCTGATCCAATCATAGGATCATCAATAAATCTTCTCTGACCCCCGTAGATCCCTCCCTGGTAAACACGCCTTACCAAGAGCAGGCCCACTCGGGAGTCCACCCAGAGGGATGCGTTCCTCTGGCCGCTCACTTTGGTAGGTTTGTTCAGCACTAACTAAGCAGCGGGCCTGCCCCAGGAAGCGAGGACACAGAGAATGCAGCACTCCCTACCTCCTACCGCTGTGCGCCACGGTGCATGCAGAGGGAGCTACCCGCCACGGCACCACGAAACATGCTGCACACGAGCCGTGCGTGACGAGGAGCTAGCCCGCAATGCCACACAGAGAGCCTGGCC
>NW_027978988.1:0-204 GCF_054177405.1 Leptonychotes weddellii
ATGTGGGGTCCTCGCCGATCACACAACTGGAAAATAAAGTAAAAAACCAGCCCCTTTCCCCCTTCAGACTTCTAGGGTGCACTGGTCTCAGACGGCCTCAGAGTTCACCCAGGACAGTCTGTCTGCATGATGTGGGGAGGGTTGCCGGGCACAGAGGGCGGGCCTCGCCGTCACTTGTGACCTGCTCTTTCCTTCTGCTCCGCA
>NW_027978989.1:0-204 GCF_054177405.1 Leptonychotes weddellii
CCTGTACCCTCATCCTTTTTCTTAGCTGCATTACATTTAGCTAGCTGGAGAACAATTATCTTAGTCCCTGTCTTTTCTGTGCTCTAAAATGTCACATTAAAGAGTAACCATCCGAGAGCGGAGCAAGATGGCAGAGGAGTAGGAGACCTGGATTTCGTCTCCTCTCAGGAATTCAGCTGGATAGGGATAAAACCATTCTCAACA
>NW_027978990.1:0-204 GCF_054177405.1 Leptonychotes weddellii
GAGGGGAGGGACAGCTCTGGGAAGGACTGGAGGCAGGGAGGCTGGGGTGAGGCTGGGGGAAGGGTGGGACAGGAGGCCTGGGGGGACAGGCAGGGGGAGGCATGGGCTGGAGAGTCCTGGCACAGGACAGTGGGGCTGGACACTGACAAGCTTACAGGAGGGAGAGGAAGGGAGAGGCAATGCCTGGGGGTGACCCGGGGACCC
>NW_027978991.1:0-204 GCF_054177405.1 Leptonychotes weddellii
AGGGGCGCCTGGGTGGCTCAGTTGGTTAAGCGACTGCCTTCGGCTCAGGTCATGATCCTGGAGTCCCTGGATCGAGTCCCGCATCGGGCTCCCTGCTCGGCAGGGAGCCTGCTTCTGCCTCTGACCCTCCCCCCTCTCATGTGCTCTCTCTCTCTCATTCTCTCTGTCTCAAATAAATAAATAAAAATCTTTAAAAAAAAAAAA
>NW_027978992.1:0-204 GCF_054177405.1 Leptonychotes weddellii
CCCTGGCCAGACTTATCAAAAAGAGAAGAGAAATGACCCAAATCAACAAAATCATGAATGAAAGAGGAGAGATCACAACCAACACCAAAGAAATACAAACAATTATAAGAACATATTATGAGCAACTCTATGCCAGCAAATTAGATAACCTGGAAGAGATGGATGCATTTCTAGAGATGTATCAACTACCAAAACTGAACCAGG
>NW_027978993.1:0-204 GCF_054177405.1 Leptonychotes weddellii
AGGAGCGCACGTTCTGCATGGAGCACTGGGTGTTATGCACAAACAATGAATCATGGAACACTACATCTAAAATTAATGATGTAATGTATGGGGATTAACAAAGGAATAAAAAAATTTAAAAAAAAATTCTAATTCTGGGGGCACCTGGGTGGCTCAGTCTGATAAGCTTCCGACTCTTGATTTAGGCTCAGGTCATGATGTCAG
>NW_027978994.1:0-204 GCF_054177405.1 Leptonychotes weddellii
TGAAAAACAAACTGAGGGTTCTAGAGGGGAGGGGGGTGGGAGGATGGGTTAGCCTGGTGGTGGGTATTGAGGAGGGCACATTCTGCATGGAGCACTGGGTGTTATGCACAAACAATGAATCATGGAACACTTCATCTAGAACTAATGATGTAATGTATGGGGATTAACATAAGAATAAAAAAATAAATAAATAAATAAATAAAA
>NW_027978995.1:0-204 GCF_054177405.1 Leptonychotes weddellii
ATAAATAAGCCCATGTGATTTGAGTCACATTTTGCCACCACAGGAATTTTGGAATTATCTCTTTTTTTTTTTTTATTCTTATGTTAATCCCCATACATTACATCATTAGTTTTAGATGTAGTGTTCCATGATTCGTTGTTTGTGCATAACACCCAGTGCTCCATGCAGAATGTGCCCTCCTCAATACCCACCACCAGGCTCACC
>NW_027978996.1:0-204 GCF_054177405.1 Leptonychotes weddellii
GGGTGGGCCTGGTGGTGGGTATTGAGGAGGGCACGTTCTGCATGGAGCACTGGGTGTTGTGCACGAACAATGAATCATGGAACACTTTATCTAGAACTAATGATGTAATGTATGGGAATTAACATAAGAATTAAAAAAAAAAATAAAATAAAAAAATAAAAAATAAAATAAAATCTTTAAAAAAAAAAAAAAATACAGGAGATA
>NW_027978997.1:0-204 GCF_054177405.1 Leptonychotes weddellii
CAATAATATTACATTATATAGCTGTACTGTAATTTGTGTAATCAGTTTTCCATTGATAGGGTAGTTGTAGTTTTTTTTTTTTAATTTTTTTATTGTTACGTTAATCCCCATACATTACATCATTAGTTTTAGATGTAGTGTTCCATGATTCATTGTTTGTGCATAACACCCAGTGCTCCATGCAGAACGTGCCCTCCTCAATAC
>NW_027978998.1:0-1088 GCF_054177405.1 Leptonychotes weddellii
CCTTCTTCCAGTTGTTCTCCTTCCTCCTGATTTTATTCTTTACCCTTCCTTAGCTTGCACTCCTCTCTCTCTATCATTTTTAAATCTTCGACATTACCTATTCATCTAATGTCACAATGTAGTACCGTTAGTAGTATTTAGCCCTAAAAAAGTTTCCCTCCACCAGAAAGACTATAAAAACTCATTTGATACCCCCCCCACCATCTATTATGTGTAGTTGTGATGTGGGTATGGATCTAGATATACAAAAGTAAGACAAAGAAAAGTAGGTAAAGTTTCTGCCCTAAAGCTGTTCAAAATCTCAGGGAGCCGATTATGAAATAAATTATAAGAAACTTGTGTACGAAACGATGGCATGGAGGGTGAAGCAAGTAAGTCCTTTCATTTTTAATTAATAGCTTGTATTGTTTTCTCTTATTCAACACAGGAACTGATACATTTGGTGTTGGACAGGACAAGGGGTGTGCGAAGAGTCTGATAAAGAGGTGCAGTGATATCTGGGGAGTTGTATGGACCCCAGTGGGGGAGGGAAGGTACAGTCCAATCATTTAAGGGCAGAAAGGGCAAGCCTCAAAGAAAGTAGGTCAGACCTAAGCATGAACAAATCTCGTCACTCTAGATAAGGACAATTTTTATCAATGGCTGAACTACTTGCATACTGCAATGAGTTGAGATGTTGAAAAGTCACTTCTTAATGTTTTTATAATCTACACGTCTCTATCAGAAACTTCTGTTTCAGCAATGAGCTTGATCTGTAAAACAGCCGAAAGAGTGCTGGTCTTTGCGTCAACCGAAGGATGACCTTTTCTAAAGAACCCTTCTAAAAAACCTCAAGAGGTCGACTACCAAAACATACACTATGAAGTTAATAAAATATTCTCACAGATGCGGGCGCCTGGGTGGCTCAGTTGGTTAAGCGACTGCCTTCGGCTCAGGTCATGATCCTGGAGTCCCTGGATCGAGTCCCGCATCGGGCTCCCTGCTCAGCAGGGAGTCTGCTTCTCCCTCTGACCCTCCCCCCTCTCATGTACTCGCTCTCTCTCATTCTCTCTCTCTCAAATAAATAAATAAAATCTTTAAAAAAAAAA
>NW_027978999.1:0-204 GCF_054177405.1 Leptonychotes weddellii
ACATATCCTACCTGTGATGGAGAGCATGGGAGGCTCTGATCTGGGCTGGGGCTTCAGGAGAGGGAACAGAGGCAGGAGACAGAAAAGTCCGGATGAGGAGGTTGAGGGATGGCAGGCAGGGACATTGCTGCTGTAGAACTGGAAGGCTATAGCAGCTGGTTGACTGAGGGGCTGAGGGGGAGCAGGAGTCTGGACCCAATCTGG
>NW_027979000.1:0-204 GCF_054177405.1 Leptonychotes weddellii
GATATAATTACTAATCAGAGCCATCTTTTAGTCCATTTCTACTAAAATTCCAGAATAAACTTGTAATATTTCCATATTCTGACTTACATGCTATTTCATTTCATATATTCTACTTTTATTTAGTCTAAACAAGACTAGTATTGGTCAACAGCAAATTTATCAAGGCAAAATTTTAGTTTTAGATCACAGATCTGGAGGGGAAAA
>NW_027979001.1:0-204 GCF_054177405.1 Leptonychotes weddellii
ATTTTATTTTATTTTTTTTGAGTTATAACCTGATATTTTAATGAAATATGTTCCATTTATTTATGTTATTCCTTTTTTTAAAGGAATTTGTTATGTTAATCACCATACATTACATCATTAGTTTTTGATGTAGTGTTCCATGATTCATTGTTTGTGTATAACACCCAGTGCTCCATTCAATATGTGCCCTCTTTAATACACATC
>NW_027979002.1:0-204 GCF_054177405.1 Leptonychotes weddellii
AAGATTTTTTTTTTTTAAATAGGCTCTACACCCAGCATAGAGCCCAATGGAGGGCTTGAACTCACAACCCTGAGATCAAGACCTGAGCTGAGATCAAGTGTTGGATGCTTAACTGACTGAGCTACCCAGGTGTCCCTAGGAATAAAGGGAGGTAATTTAAGAAAGGATCTCTGACTTAAAATTTTAAAATAAATTGTTTTTATC
>NW_027979003.1:0-204 GCF_054177405.1 Leptonychotes weddellii
GGGAAGGTAGAAAAAAGAGGGGCTGGCAAGAGGAATCTAGAGCGAGGTGCCCATACCATAGCGGAAGGGTTTTAAAGAACAAGGGTCTCATAAAGAAGATGTGGTATATATATACAATGGAATATTATGCAGCCATCAAAAGGAATGAGATCTTGCCATTTGCAACGACGTGGATGGAACTGGAGGGTATTATGTTGAGAGAAA
>NW_027979004.1:0-204 GCF_054177405.1 Leptonychotes weddellii
CCGTGGGGCTTGAGGTGTGCCGCACCCCCTGTCTGGAGGATGTGGTCGATCCAGCCCACCAGCCTCTGAGCAGGGGTCAGGGGGTGGGAGCGCCTGATGATGCTGGCGGCCACTGCTGCTGACTTGTACCTGTTGGCAGAGACAGAGGCAGGGTGTTACTCATGTGCTCTCAGAAGTCTTAGAGACCTCGTATCACACACACAC
>NW_027979005.1:0-204 GCF_054177405.1 Leptonychotes weddellii
GGGCGCCTGGGTGGCTCAGATGGTTAAGCGTCTGCCTTCGGCTCAGGTCATGATCCTGGAGTCCCGGGATCGAGTCCCGCATCGGGCTCCCTGCTCAGCGGGGAGTCTGCTTCTCCTCCCTCTGACCCTCCTCCCTCTCCTGCTCTCTCTCTCGTTCTCTCTCTCTCAAATAAATAAATAAAATCTTTAAAAAAAAAAAAAAAA
>NW_027979006.1:0-204 GCF_054177405.1 Leptonychotes weddellii
TGCATAACACCCAGTGCTCCATGCAGAACGTGCCCTCCTCAATACCCACCACCAGGCCAACCCATCCTCCCACCCCCCTCCCCTCTAGAACCCTCAGTTTGTTTTTCAGAGTCCATCGTCTCTCATGGTTCGTCCACCCCTCCGATTTCCCCCGCTTCATTCTTCCCCTCCCGCTACCTTCTTCTTCTTCTTTTTTTTTCTTAA
>NW_027979007.1:0-204 GCF_054177405.1 Leptonychotes weddellii
CCGGACCTCGGGGCTTGATCGTCTTTTCTGCGACCGGAGCGGACAAGTAAGTGTACACACCTTTGGGCTATCGCAGTTCAATTATGTTCAGTATCAAACGTTGGATCGTGGAATTAGTGGTGGAACTTGTAGCTACCTTTGTCCTGGATAAGATCAGATTTTATGTTCCTGAATTATTCAAGACATTACTGGACAACCAGTGGA
>NW_027979008.1:0-1088 GCF_054177405.1 Leptonychotes weddellii
CTGCCTCTTCTGGGCCTCACCCCCTCACCCTGGCTGGGCTCCTGCTCCTCATTCCAGGAATTCACCCATGGTTAACTCTTACCTTTCCTGGTGCTCAGCTCTAATGCACTTCCTAAGTGCAGCCTTCCTTAACCTTCCAGACCAGACCCTCTTACACTCTCCCCTCCTTCCAGCAGCTCCTTGCAAGTACAATCATACGTTTATTTATGTCATGGCTTTAATAATATCTGTCTCTATCTCTCAATTTTGAGCTCCCAGAGGGCAGGCACCATGACTTTTTTGCTCTTAGTTGTAGCCTAGCATTTAGCACTGTGTGTGGTACATAGTAAAAGCCCAATAAGTATTCATTTGCGTGAATGATCTAGAAATTACTTGGCTGAGGTTACAGATCAAGACATTGTGTCTACTTGTCCTTTTTTTTTAAGATTTATTTATTGGGGTGCCTGGGTGGCTCAGTTGGTGGAGTGTCTGGCTCTTGGTTTCCTCTGAGGTCACGATCTCGGGGTCTTGGGATAGAGCCCCATATCAGGCTCCATGTTCAGCGGGGAGTCTGCTTGTCCCTCTCCCTCTGCTCCTCCCCCCATACACTCTGTCTCTCTAAAAACAAACAAACAAAAACATTTATTTATTCATTTAATTGAGAGAGGGGTGGGGGGAAGGGGCAGAGGGAGAGAGAATCTCAAGCCGACTCCCAGCTGAGCACAGAGCCTGAGTCAGGGCCTGGAGGAGGGGCTCAATCTTGCCACCCTGAGATCACTAACAGAATGGACGCCTAACCAACTGAGTCACCCAGGCACCCCTCTACTTGTCCTTCTTTAATGATACTCAAAATATCCCTTAGCACACCTGCACTGATTCTATACTGAAAAAGGGCTCTTCTTTCATCTTTAAAAAAGCTAATTCACTCCTTCAGTATTCTCAGCTTTAATACTAATTTCCTTCAGCCTGAGCGGTCAGGCTCTCTGAGGGTATATCACTGAGACAGCCTGCATGTCCCCTGGCACAAGGAGGCCCAGGAGACAGCACCAGGTTCCTGGATTCCAAATGCCTGGCTTCAACACTCCCTCATCATCACTGGCAAGAGTAGC
>NW_027979009.1:0-204 GCF_054177405.1 Leptonychotes weddellii
GGTTAGCCTGGTGGTGGGTATTGAGGAGGGCACATTCTGCATGGAGCACTGGGTGTTATGCACAAACAATGAATTATGGAACACTTCATCTAAAACTAATGATGTAATGTATGGGGATTAACATAAGAATTAAAAAAAATTAAAATAAGGGAGATACCTTACAGTTATAATAAATAGAATATAAAATTTGCAACTTTGCCATTA
>NW_027979010.1:0-204 GCF_054177405.1 Leptonychotes weddellii
CACTTCCCTGCATCGGGGGGCCCATCCTCCTGTCTCTTCTCCAGGAGACCGAGGGGAGAAAGGAGTACGCGGGGAGAAAGGTGAGCCCGGCTCGTGGTCCTGGGGGCGCCTCGGGAGGCTTTGTCCACGTGGGGGTCCCAGAGCCGCAGTCAGCCTGGCAGCCTCCCCTGGGGAGGGTCTCAGACCCAAGTCCCTCTTCTGGCA
>NW_027979011.1:0-204 GCF_054177405.1 Leptonychotes weddellii
GAAGTGCTTCATTTTCTTATTTTGATGAAGGCATCTGTCTTCATCTGGATCTCCCCAAAGCAGAGCCTCACACATAAGTGTGGGAAAAGGTAGTGTTTTGTTGTTGTTTCTTTTTTTTTTATTAACATATAATGTATTATTTGTTTCAGGGGTACAGGTCTGTGATTCATCAGTCTTAGACAATTCACAGCACTCACCAATGCA
>NW_027979012.1:0-204 GCF_054177405.1 Leptonychotes weddellii
ACAACGTTCTCCCTCTGAGCTTAAGTCTGAATGAGTTGAGTTTCTGCACATGCAGTACAAAGAATCATAGTGCCCCAGACTCTTGACAGGGGCTGAATATGCCTATCTGGACTATGTTGACATAATGAGGATGAGGGAGATTGTAGGGAGAAGAGATTAGAGGGGTGGAGGGAGGTGGGCACAGCAGGCGAATGTGCAGAGACG
>NW_027979013.1:0-204 GCF_054177405.1 Leptonychotes weddellii
AGGGGAGGTACTGAATGGAACACTGGGTGTTATACACAAACAATGAATCATGGAACACTACATCAAAAAACTAATGATGTAATGTATGGTGATTAACATAGCATAATAAAATTAAAAAAAGAATAATAAACAGACTGGAGCCAAAAAAAAAAAAAAAAGTAAGTGAAAGCTACAAATGTCATAAAGCCTCTACCTAGAAACTGG
>NW_027979014.1:0-204 GCF_054177405.1 Leptonychotes weddellii
AAAGTAAATCTGCCAGTAGAAGCGCTGACACCTGATTGACCTTTTCATGCAGCAATCAAGGTTAACTGTTACTTGCAAAATCCTCCCCAGAGCTCAAGTGATAGGTTTCAAGGCCAGCGGTGTGCTCGGGCTCCAGGCTTGCCCGGACAGGATTGCTGTCGCTGTCCGGCTTTGCATCGGCTAGGAGGGCACGGAGGAACCTTC
>NW_027979015.1:0-204 GCF_054177405.1 Leptonychotes weddellii
GCCTTAGCTTAACTGACTGAACCACCCAGGCACCCCTCCAACAGGGTGGTCTCAATTCATAGTTTTCACCTGTATGCAGCAAATACATTACTTATGATATACTTAATTATTTTATAATGCAATATGCAAAGTAAGTGCCCATCCTTATTCTGAGATTATGCCTTTTTTGCTCTTTTGGTATTAAACTGGCCTTTCTTGAGAAAA
>NW_027979016.1:0-204 GCF_054177405.1 Leptonychotes weddellii
AAATAAAATCTTTTTAAAAAATGCAACATGGAGGAAGAGGAGTCAGAGCTTAGGCCCAAGGCAGGTCAGGCTGACCTGAGTTTGCAGCTGGGTTCCTCTGACTAACCTGTGTGATCTTGGGCCCCGAGGTCCCCTGTCTGTGATTTTAGTTTCTTCACATCTAAAGTACTGGACTCAAAATGCACAGTGCGGGGTTTTTGGGAG
>NW_027979017.1:0-204 GCF_054177405.1 Leptonychotes weddellii
AAGTCTTTTTTTCCTTCAGCAGAGAACATGTGTAGCTTCTCAAGCAATATCAAAAGCAATTAGAAATGTCTAAAAAAAAATGATTTGGTTTTCATTTCAGGAGTGGGTGGCGGTAGAATAATGCCAGATTCCATAGACCAATACCTCAATGAGCTCTGAGAAAGGACTAGAAATCTTAGGATCAGGGAACATCTGTGAAGGCAG
>NW_027979018.1:0-204 GCF_054177405.1 Leptonychotes weddellii
AGATACTCAGTGGTTATCATTTGTAATGGCGGCCACTTCCCTCGTGTTACAAACTTCCTTCCTTGCCATCACACACCTGCCCTGGAATCAAAAGCAGGAGGCCTGGTTCTGGTCTGTGTCAGGTACTGCCCTATGCCTAAAGCCTATTTTCCATGTCAGGGAAAAACAAAAAAGGCCTTGCAGTGCTCACCTCGCTAAGGCAAG
>NW_027979019.1:0-1088 GCF_054177405.1 Leptonychotes weddellii
TGCCACATACTAATGTGCTCTGACTACCCTGAATAGCTGTGTAACCTGCCTTATCCTAAAATAACTGTCTCTTGATAAAAAGACCAGGTCATCCCCCAAGGGAGGGGGTGTGCTCAGGCCAGGTGGGCGGGGTTCATCCGGCAGGAGGCGTGGCCACGCTGACCTGGGGCCTGGGGCGGTGGCCGGCTGCCTCTGGGCAAGAGGGCAGGAGCCTGTCCCGTGATCTGGCTCTGGCCCTCCTGGTCAGAGTGCAGGACGTCAGGGAGAGGGGCGTCCAGCTAGCCGCGCCACAGATTTCTCCCGAGCGAAGGTGTGGAGGGCTCTGGAGGACACTCTGCTCAAGAGGGAAGGAGGGGTGGCTGGTAGGACGGTCCCCCGCCCTGGGCTTACACTGACTGCCCCTCTGGGGGAGACTGTCCCCGGGGGCGTGCGCTGGGGAGTGGGCAGGGCAGGGCACGCGGGCAGCCTCGGCCAGCTGGCCCCTGTGACGGCACTGGGCCCTCACACTCTTGTTGTGTCTGCATGTTTCCAATGGGGTCATGAAGCAGGGTGGTCCCAGCACTGTGTGCGCCGCTCCGGCAGGGGACAGAGAACACACACCATGTTCGAGGCCTGCACCAGCCGCCACATCTCACCCTTCCCTTGGCGCGAGTGTGCAGAGCTTGGAAGTCTTCCAAGGGCAGGGGAGCCTGTCTGGAACAGGATGTTTCCTTACCTGACATATCACTTAAAATGGAATGACTTAAATCAAGTGCTCCACGGATGCAGATGGAAACCCTTGTTCTGCTGTAACCGTGAATTCATGATCTGAGTTAGCTTTGACGAGACGCTGGCTTCAGGGGGACATTTTCACCCATGGCGGGTTGCATAGGCAGAATGTTTCCCGTGAAGTCCGTGCAGCACAGAGGGTCCACAGGGCGCGGCTCATCCCATGTCCCCCTTGGGGGGGATCGTCCGTGAATAATGCCGATTAAAGTCCTCGAATACCTACTTAGCAGCAGGTGTCTGGGCAGCCTCTGTTCCTTGGTTCAAGGGCCCAGGGCAGGACACTCCCCGCTGTCCACCGTCCGGCCGGGCGGAGGGCTCCC
>NW_027979020.1:0-204 GCF_054177405.1 Leptonychotes weddellii
ACAGATGAAGTGAGCTCCCTCCAGATTCCTATGTTGAAGCCCTAACTCCCATTGCAACTGTATTAGGAGACAGGGCCCCTAAGGACGTACCCAAGGTTAAATGAAGACAGAAGGGTAGGACTCTGATCTAACAGGACTAGTGTCCTGATAAGAACACCAGAGAGAGCTCTCCACACACACACACACACACACACACACAGACGC
>NW_027979021.1:0-204 GCF_054177405.1 Leptonychotes weddellii
AAGATGGACTCTGAAAAACAAACTGAGGGTTCTAGAGGGGAGGGGGGTGGGAGGATGGGTTGGCCTGGTGGTGGGTGTTGAGGAGGGCACGTTCTGCATGGAGCACTGGGTGTTGTGCACGAACAATGAATCATGGAACACTTCATCTAGAACTAATGATGTAATGTATGGGGATTAACATAAGAATAAAAAAAAATAAAAAAA
>NW_027979022.1:0-204 GCF_054177405.1 Leptonychotes weddellii
CCGGCAGCGCCCCCGACGAAGCTTCCCTGGCAAAAGCCAGCCTCCCAACGGCGGAGCCTGGCCTGTCGCTGCGAGAGGCGGCGGCCTTCCGCGCTAAGCACACATGCTGTGCCAGGCTGTCGCCCGGGCGCCTCGCAGATCCGGACTCACTTACTCCGTTCGCACTGCGGTGCTGTTCTTGACCCCATTTCACAGCCGAATAAG
>NW_027979023.1:0-204 GCF_054177405.1 Leptonychotes weddellii
CCCTCTAGAACCCTCAGTTTGTTTTTCAGAGTCCATCGTCTCTCATGGTTCGTCTACCCCTCCGATTTCCCCTGCTTCATTCTTCCCCTCCTGCTACCTTCTTCTTCTTCTTTTTTTTTTCTTAACATATATTGCATTATTTGTTTCAGAGGTACAGATCTGAGATTCAACAGTCTTGCACAATTCACAGCGCTTACCAGAGCA
>NW_027979024.1:0-204 GCF_054177405.1 Leptonychotes weddellii
CCAGTCCTGCACAGACCAAGTCAGGGGGTCTGCTGTGTGATTTGTTCGCGCATCTCTGTGAACTTGGCGTGTGGGGAGCTGCTTCTCTTGGGTGGTTGTCATGTGGTCACTGTCCCGCCCCGCCTCTCCAGGTCCTGAGACAGCGCATTGGAGGGCACTGTCCTCTGCCTCAGCAATGAGGGCGAGCAGACTGCTGCTCTGTCC
>NW_027979025.1:0-204 GCF_054177405.1 Leptonychotes weddellii
CCAGTCCTGCACAGACCAAGTCAGGGGGTCTGCTGTGTGATTTGTTCGCGCATCTCTGTGAACTTGGCGTGTGGGGAGCTGCTTCTCTTGGGTGGTCGTCATGTGGTCACTGTCCCGCCCCGCCTCTCCAGGTCCTGAGACAGCGCATTGGAGGGCACTGTCCTCTGCCTCAGCAATGAGGGCGAGCAGACTGCTGCTCCGTCC
>NW_027979026.1:0-204 GCF_054177405.1 Leptonychotes weddellii
ACAAGGTTCTCCCTCTGAGCTTAAGTCTGAATGAGTTGAGTTTCTGCACATGCAGTACAAAGAATCATAGTGCCCCAGACTCTTGACAGGGGCTGAATATGCCTATCTGGACTATGTTGACATAATGAGGATGAGGGAGATTGTAGGGAGAAGAGATTAGAGGGGTGGAGGGAGGTGGGCACAGCAGGCGAATGTGCAGAGACG
>NW_027979027.1:0-204 GCF_054177405.1 Leptonychotes weddellii
CCGGGAGCGCCCCCGACGAAGCTTCCCTGGCAAAAGCCAGCCTCCCAACGGCGGAGCCTGGCCTGTCGCTGCGAGAGGCGGCGGCCTTCCGCGCTAAGCACACATGCTGTGCCAGGCTGTCGCCCGGGCGCCTCGCAGATCCGGACTCACTTACTCCGTTCGCACTGCGGTGCTGTTCTTGACCCCATTTCACAGCCGAATAAG
>NW_027979028.1:0-204 GCF_054177405.1 Leptonychotes weddellii
AGGTTCGCCCCCTCTGCTCTCATCTCCCTGTGCTCCCCAGGCTTTTAGGACAGACACACTGTTACACCAACCACATTCCTTGGTGATTCCAGTCTCTGCTGGCCCTGGAGGGTCAGCCCCTCTTCAGGGTCGGGCTCTGTCTTGTTCGCTGTTGTATCTCCTGGGGCCTGGCCTGGAGCTGGCGGTCACCACCACCGGAACCTC
>NW_027979029.1:0-204 GCF_054177405.1 Leptonychotes weddellii
CCTGTCCGGGCCCTTCCAGGCTCATGAGGCCCCTTTGAGCTGGACGTGGCTGGACTCTGGTCTGTCCCTTCGAGGGACACGTCCTGACCACACAATGTAGACGCCCATGTGATGCCGGCATGAGCTTGTTTTTATCTTCAGGTGACAGCCCAACCCCCCCCCCACCTGCCTCTTCCCTGCACCTGCAGCTGAGCGTGGCCGGAG
>NW_027979030.1:0-1088 GCF_054177405.1 Leptonychotes weddellii
GAGCAAGAGAACTCTCTCTCTCCTTTTTCTCAGGAGGTCACCAATCCTACTGTATTAGGATCCACCTTTATGACCTAATTTGACCTCAATTACCTCTTTAAAAGCCTTATCTCCAATACAGTCACAGAGGGGCTGGGGGAGGGCTTCAACATATGAATTTCCGGGGGACATATTTCAGTCCATAGCGCCTGACATTATAGCCCTGCTTTATTTCCTCAAGGACTCTGCCAGCCTTTCAACACACCCATGATTATTCGCCATCTGAATCTGAGTACATTTTCCAGTTTACTTTTTATCCACTTGGATAAAGTGAATGTAGATGGAGAGAACTACTGTGCTTGGAGCCATGGGTCTCTAAATGCTCTCCAAAGAGCTGTAAATCAGCAGGAATTCTATGTGCCTTGCAGGTGTGAATTAACTGGCAGTGTTCCCCAACACTTCTATGTCAGGGGCAGCCGTGGTGTTCATAGAACACATGGAGATTTTCCATTTCTATCTAGATTACAAACAAACCATTCAAACTCGGTGAAATTTTGTTGACAATGGCGGTCACTGCAGCCAGTTCTCAGATGTCCATGCTACCCTGCCCTCATAATTCAATCAAATGAAATTATTTTCCTGTTGAAGCAAGAACAAGCCACATCTTCCAACCTTCCATTGCATTCATGCCGTGCTCAGGTTTGGCAACTTCATCTCTCTTTAATAAGACCTTAATACCTACTTAATTTATTCTCCAGCCTTTTTCAAGACGGGCATATTCTCCGCTTATATAGGTAGTTCAGCACTGGCTAAAGGTTTGGTGCTTACTTGTGTCGTTTGTGTGGTTTGCTGGATTTTAAAGTCAGATAGTTCTGCTCTTTATTTCTTTGACCTTAGGAAGACTATCGGGAAAAAGGTGGACCGCTTTGAGCTCTAAGTCGCACAATACCCAACAAATAATGGCTTAAGCAAAAGATAATAAATTATCTCATGTGCCTAAGATTCTTTTGGCCTCTTCCTTGTGGTACCCATAATCAATTCTGGCCTTAGATTCTCTTTTAATCACTCAAAACAATATTGCTTGAAGACTACTATATTGCAGGCACTAT
>NW_027979031.1:0-204 GCF_054177405.1 Leptonychotes weddellii
CATTCTGTTAAGGGGTCGTTGAGGGAATGTATAGGTCCAAAT
The DNA here is from genome assembly GCF_054177405.1 of Leptonychotes weddellii. NCBI lineage: Eukaryota > Metazoa > Chordata > Mammalia > Carnivora > Phocidae > Leptonychotes > Leptonychotes weddellii. The sequence goes on from NW_027979031.1 coordinate 43, forward strand.
TACTGACCAAAACCCAAGCAAGATGCACCTGTTTTCTAGGGACCTTTGGGTTGCTGGCCTCTTGCTTTCCCAGCCTGTCTTCTTGGGGAGGGGCCTGCCACACTGTTACTCAGGCAACCCTGTTTGGGCAGAGTTGCCCTGCCCCCCTGTGGTGGGGGATGG
>NW_027979032.1:0-204 GCF_054177405.1 Leptonychotes weddellii
CTGGTGGTGGGTATTGAGGAGGGCACATTCTGCATGGAGCACTGGGTGTTATGCACAAACAATGAATCATGGAACACTTCATCTAAAACTAATGATGTAATGTATGGGGATTAACATAAGAATTAAAAAAAAAAATTGGAAGGTATGGCAGCCAGTGACCCATGGTCTTACTGTGTTTGGGAATCTCCGTTTTATCTCTGTCCC
>NW_027979033.1:0-204 GCF_054177405.1 Leptonychotes weddellii
AGGGGTGGGCCTGGTGGTGGGTATTGAGGAGGGCACGTTCTGCATGGAGCACTGGGTGTTGTGCACGAACAATGAATCATGGAACACTTCATCTAGAACTAATGATGTAATGTATCTCCATACATTACATAAGAATAAAAATAAATAAATAAATAAATAAAATAAAATAAAATAAACACACACACACACAAAAAAAGATCTCAT
>NW_027979034.1:0-204 GCF_054177405.1 Leptonychotes weddellii
GCCTGGGTGGCTCAGTCGTTAAGCGTCTGCCTTCGGCTCAGGTCATGATCCCAGGGTCCTGGGATCGAGCCCCGCATCGGGCTCCCTGTTCGGCGGGAAGCCTGCTTCTCCTTCTCCCTCTCCCACTCCCCCTGCTTGTGTTCCCTCTCTCGCTGTGTCTCTCTCTGTCAAATAAATCAATAAAATCTTTAAAAAAAAAAAAAA